>NC_137119.1:34307859-34489647 GCF_949357685.1 Gobio gobio
ATCAGCATATCTGCGCATTTTTGTGCAGAATAGTTTGTTTTATCAAGTCAACAGGTTGTAGCAAATACACACATCAAGTGTAATCTTGTCAAAGCGAGTCCAAACGGGATGAAAATAAATGGGAGAAATCATAACACTAAAATGGCCAATCAACTTTTTGTTTATTATAGAACATTTGTACTTTAACCTAAAAAAATATTATTTTGTGTGTGATTTGAGCTAAAGAAGCAAAATACCATTGTTGTCAATTTTAATGCTGATTCAAAATTAATTATTAAAATGTATAGACCTTGTGTAGCCCCGCCCCTTTTCAGCACCACGCTCGTTCTGTTCTCTCTTCCGGTTTGTATTTCCACAGCATGAAGGAAATACATCTTACGATCTTACATCTTACGAAATTATGAATTAACTGCTCTTTTTAAAATCTTCCCGGTCTACTGACATCCGTTATGACATCCCCTTCAAACATTACAATGCTCATGATAACTTTCATTAACTTTACAATAAGTGAATCCACTTCACCAGCTTATTACTCTTCGACAGCGATGCTATAGAAATATACTGGGCTACTGCAAAAACAGAAGTTCAAACACAAAATGGCTGCGCGCTTGTTTTCTGGTGGTCTACCGTTTTGGAGATTTCAGTATAACTCTCTTCAACTAAAAATGAGCTGTAATTATTATACAAACATATTACATGCATAGAAAATAGATTATGTTTTTAAACTAATAAAGACTGATAACAGTAAAGTTATACAAAGGTACGCACTTCAGTCTAGACTGACGTATTGACATAAGCTGTAAATAATGAGCAGTAGTCTTCTCCTCACGGCATGCAGAATCATGGCCGAGACACTTGGCTTGTGCTGACACATCTGGAGCTCATGAGTACTATACCCATGGCGCACTTATTTCCTTTTATGGCTAAAAGAGGACTGAATCCACCCCCTCTTCACCTCCGGATTTCAGACCTGACCCCCCATTTCCCCCAATTGCGCTCTGGTATGTGGACGTACGGGCCTCAGCCCCTCACCGAAATGCTCAAGTTTGGTTAAAACAAACAGCTGACATTTGAGTCACGCTGAAGGGCGCTCCCTCACCGCGCAGACACAATAGGGGTGCCGGACCCCCTAAAGAAGATCTTAGACATTGTCTGCTGGA
The DNA here is from genome assembly GCF_949357685.1 of Gobio gobio. Taxonomy (NCBI): domain Eukaryota; kingdom Metazoa; phylum Chordata; class Actinopteri; order Cypriniformes; family Gobionidae; genus Gobio; species Gobio gobio. Next base: position 34,309,020 of record NC_137119.1, read on the forward strand.
CTAAAAAGGAAATCCTGCTGTTGAAGTCCAATGGCGAATCAAAGGCCACCTTGTACTTATATTGTAATCTCACATTACAAATAAACAAGAAAACTTCAAACATATAATAGATTTAAAACATAAATGACATTTTAGATCTGAAATATATAATATAAATTACACAAAAAAAAGAATCAAATCTCACGAAAACTCTGGAAATGCAATGCCATATTTCATCATAAAATGAAAAAAAAGTATATTACATTATATATATATATATATATATATATATTAGAATTATACTGTTGAAATAAATATAATAATAATAATAAAACTATTTAAAAAAAATTATATATATATATATATATATATATATATATATATATATATATATATATATATATATATATATATATATATATATATATATATATATATATATATATATATATATATATATATATATATATATATATATATATATATATATATATATATATATATAAAAAAATTATAAATCATAAAAAATTGTCCAGAAAGGGTGATTTTTTTTCCTGTATAACAATTATGAGACGTGCTAATTATAATTAATAAATCAGTGTTGTTATTTTATTTAAAAAATGTAGTAATTAAAATATAAAATATAAATAAATATTAGATGAAAACTTAAATGAAAATTAGAAATACTGCCTTGGCAAGTAAAATTATTAGAACTTAAAATAATTAAAACTTAAAATAAATTAGGGCTAAACAGAAATATTGTAAAAAAAATTAGGGCTGTCAAAAGATTAATCGCATCCAAAATAAAAGTTTGTGTTTACATAATATATGTGTGTGTACTCTGTTAATTATTATTTATATATAAATACACACACAAGCATGTATATATTTAAGAAAAAATATTATTTTTATATATAAAACATTTATATTTATATATATTATAGATTATATAAATGTATATACAGTATATACATGCAAATATTTCTTAACCTGTTAACTGTCACTGGCCCACCGGTGGGCCCATTTGCCACTGCATGTTAAAACAATTATATCCTATATTTACCCTGAGCTAATGTTGACAAACTATATATCATTCGAAAGCTTACAAACTCAAGATTCATCCTGTGAAAAAAGTTTTGAAATCGGATTTTGCGTTACCATGGAAACAGTACTCTAAATTCTTCTAGCGGCTCCTCCCCTAGTGGGTGTCGTCATGTTTCATATTACAACAATTATTTTAAAAACTTTAAAATAAAAACCTTTTCTAATCTTGACAAAACACATATTGTCGGAAAGGTCTGAGTCTCACGGTTCTATATCTGCCCACTGTTTTGTGATATTTGGACAGAAATATATACATTTGTTACAGGAGATTGTGTAAAAAAATCATTGGAATTTCAATGACACCCGGTGGCTATTTGTGGTACAGTGCCTAAACAAAATCTCATGGGAACTTCAATTTTTGTGATATCAACTTCAAATTTGGAACACAAATTGGTTAGACATTTGGCTTTTATGTGAGAGTAATTTTAGAGTACAAATAATTTTGTAACATATATATTTTACATAAAATATAAAATATTTAGTACAGTACATTTGCTTTACAGTATATTTAAACTTTCATAACTTTTTCATACTTTAATTTTTTGAAGTGTTTTCACTTGAGCCATAATCTGCTCACTGTCTTCTTTAAAATGAGAGCAACCTTATGTCTATAGTCCAAAGCATTCTGGAATTGCAACCATTTAAGTTTGGATAGTGCATTTTCATGTATTTTTCAAAAAGGGGGGTGACAGTTAACAGGTTAAATATATACATGAATGTGTGTGTATTTATATATAAATAATAATTAACAGAGTACACACACATATATTATGTAAACACAAACTTTTATTTTGGATGCGATTAATCTTTTGACAGCCCTAAAAAAATAAAATAAAAAAAAAAAAAAAAAAAAGGGGAAAATAAATGAATATATAAATAAATAAATGGCAAAAGCACATTACAAAATGACTAAAGCTTTATCATAAAAAATAAAATAAAAGTTATAATAGTATAATAGTATAAAATACTATAATAGTATATAAACAATACTAAATTAGCACTGCAATGAATGTCACAATGCAAAACATATAAAATATATAATACGATTTTATAATAAAACAAAGTAAATATATAATAATATATTCCAAACAATAAAAATGTAAATAATTTCCTATTTTCTCTTTTAATTTCAGGGAAAAACATTCTCAGATCAAGCAAGTTTGTCTAAACTCTTTTCCCATGAAACTAATGTGACAACATAACGTGACAACAGAAACAAGTCAAAAAAGGCCCCATTTGCTCCTTAGCTTCCTAGAAATCTGTAAATCCCTTTCCCATTAATAAAACTGCCCTGACTGGAAAAGTGGGAAATGACGTCAGCATGAGGAGAGACGGCGCTAATTAGAGCTTAACAGAATACTAGTGTGGTCGTCCGTGAGAGATTTGTCTGGTTAGTTGTGACCTTTGAGCTCTACTGCTCGAGCACTGCAGCGCCGGCCGCTTAGTCATGCTCCGCCTCCTCTCAGCTGGTCTCCACAGCAACGCAGAAACCCGATGCTGCTTGGCTCCGACCCCACGGGGACGTGTGAGAGGAGTCAGGCAGCTGGGCCAAGGAGCCAGTCAGGTCTCGCCACATCCTGAGAACAAGACCCCTCGGCTGCTCTGCTCACAACCCTTCATTACACAACCACAGGAGGAGGAGGAGAGAAAGGGACTCTGGATTACGGATCATTCCTGAAAAAGGGGCTTAAACGCTGCCCGTCCCTCTCTTTTTTACTAAATCAACCCCCTCTCTCACTTTTTTTATCTATCCTTGAGTGTTTTCCCAGCAGCTCTCTCGCCCTCTGGTTCTTGCCGAAGACAAGCAGAGAAACAGCAGGATTAGTGTTTGCTTATACAGCAGATAGTTTTCCAGCGGTAATGCGATAGTCTTATCACCTGCTGAAGGAAAAAATGTCTTTATCACCTGCTTAAACATTCCCTTTGCTGCTGTGTGACATGCACAACAACTACTGCTTGTGTGCTAAACGGATGGTTCATTCAAAAATGAACATTCTGTCATCACTTAGGCCCTGTTTACACCTGGTATTAAAGAAAAAATTTTTTTATTTCTGTCATTAATTACTCGCCCTCATGTCGTTTCCTTCGTTCATCTTCGGAACACAAATTAAGATATTTTTGATGAAATCTGAGTTTTTTGACCCCATATAGAAAGCAAAGTGTGACAGGGAAGAGAAAACATTGCTGAATAAAGTCGTTATTTTTGTTAGTTTTTTTGCACACAAAACGGTTTCTCGTCGCTTCATAACATTAAAGGGGGGGTGAAACACTAATTTTCAGTCAGTCTCATGTCAATCTTGAGTACCTATAGAGTAGTATTGCATCTTTCATATCTCTGAAAAGTCTTATTATATTTATAAAAGAAAGATACGCTGTACAGAGTCTTTCCGAAAAAAGCAGAGCGGCTGGGGGTGTATCGTTCAGGCGGAGCTAAAGAATGACGAGGGCGCGCAGCTATTTCGTTGAGCTATGCATGTTTACATAGAAAAACAATGGCATCGATAGCTAACAACACAAAGACATCTGAAGCAGTTTTACTCACCGCCTGCTACCAACACACGACGTGAACCTTAATCGCTGGGACTGCTCCATCTTTCAGCATTAGACGAGCTACAAATCCGGAGTTGAACTGTACCTTGTTTATAAACCATCGTTGCCGAAATTCAGGGAACAAACAAACACTTGCACAACTCCGTTGCTGCTCCGGAAAAACATGATTGTCTTGCCATGACAACCAAAAACACACATCTTTGGTGACATTGTTGATTTCGTGAAGTCCTGTGACTGCAGCGCAGCCGGCTTCCCTAAAGCGTTTGCTCTCTCGCTCTAGTCGCGCCAGCGCCCTTCCGGGAGAAGAGCCCGTACAAGGACATTCCGCCCCATCTGACGTCACATATACCCATACTCGGAAAAAAAACGCAAAAAAGTTTACTTTACGAAACTTATGAGAAACCGAAAGGAGTATTTTTGGTATTTTTGGTATATTTGGTATTCGGTATTTTTTTCTCTGTACTTTAAGTCTTTAACAGTGTAAAAAGCTAAGTATGCATGAAACAGCATTTCACCCCCCCTTTAAGGCCTGTGCACACCGGGACGAATATCGCGCACGCTTATCACCAGTGTTTTTCCGAGACGTTTTTCGGGGCGTTTTGAGTGTTCACACCTAGCAGCAACCTCCCGCAGTTTCTCTTGAAGCCAATACGGAAGTGACTGAAACTGCAATTCATCGACTGGCCACTAGGGTTCCAGAAGGGAGCAGAATCTCATTGAGCCCCATGTTAAACTGCCTGACTTTACAGTAGAAAAAAACATGTTTACAGCCTGGTACAAATTGTGGTTTTGGTCTATACGGCTAATTGTGAGGGGGTGAATTTTTTCGCATTCATTTACATTATATAAAGCCTTAAAGTTCTGCCTAATTAAGGGCGTGGCCACTTTGAGTGACAGGTGGATAGCCATTTATCTGCTGTTTGTTAATCATCGCGTCACTTCAGCTCCACCCACGTCCGGCCTCTTTGCCCATTCTCTGTTATCCGGGAGTGACGCGCGATGACGCACTGGCAAGAAAGCAACGGCCAGCTCGACCCTACTTTACGCTTCAAAACTGCTCATCACAATCCAATGGGTGACGTCACGGACACTACGTCCATATTTTTTTACAGTCTATGGTTCACACCCAAACGATTTTCACTGGCAATGCGCAGAGTGAACATGCAAATTCAGTAGATGCGCTCCCGGTACACAAGGTGGTGCTGCAGCACTTTACGCTTCTGACACTCGCTTGTCACGCAGAAGAAGAAGAGAGACAGTCTTTACGTGCTTGCCAAAACCATTCACACACTTTTTGCTAACTGGCAAGCAGCATTAGCAGCTCATCTTCTTCTTTGTCGTGCTTGGAAAGGCCGCTCTGTGCTTGAGCGCCACAAAGTCGTGTTTTACTGTAACTTCAGCAGCTCCAGGCACGTGAACAAAAGCGCTGATCTCATTGGTCGGTCAGTTTTTAAAGCACTGCATCAAAACAAAAAAACAAACCCAAGGCGTTTTTTTTTTAAATGACGCTTTTACACCTACCGTTTTGCGCATCGGTGTGCACACTCACATTGGCGCCCTTTGTTTAGTCACGAGGCGTTAAACATTGGCGATAAACGCGCACGAAAATCGTCCCGGTGTGAACAGGCCTTTATTAGCCCATGATTTACTCACCCTCAAGTCATCCTAGGTGTATATGACATTCTTCTTTCAGCTTTACAATGGCAGTGATTGTTGCGCTGTTTTTGAAATCCATAAAAGTGCATCTGTCCGTCATATAACTGCTCCACACGGCTGTTGCGCAAGTTCCGTAAGCTGTTCCATAAATTGAATATGAAGAAGGCCTTTATTAACCCCCCGGAGCCGTGTGGAGCACATTATATGAGGGACAGATGCACTTTTATGGACTTCAAAAACAGAGCAACAATCACTGCCCTTATGAAGCTTGGATTAGCCAAGACTTTTTTAATACAACTCCAATTTTATTTGTCTGAAATAAGAACATATACATGTCATATACACCTAGGATGACTTGAGGATGAGTAAATGAGTCATTTTTTGGGTGAACTAACTCTTTTAGGTTGAACCACTGGAGTCACATGGACTATTTTAACAATGTCTTTACTACCTTTCTGGGCCTTGAAAGTGGTCGTTGTGTTGCTGTTTATGTGGGGTCAGAGAGCTCTCAGATTTAATCAAAAATATCTTAATTTGTGTTCCGAAGATGAATGAAGGTCTTACGGATTTGGAACGACATGAGGGAGAGTAATTAATAACAAAATTTTCATTTTTGGATGAACTATCCCTTTAAAGGTCCCATGGCATGGCATTTTTCTATTATTTTATAATGTTTTCTGAGGTGTACTTATATTGTTAGTATGATTTTTACATCAAAAAATGTCATAACTTAGAAATAAAAGGCATTTTTTCTATATTGATGTTTGCCGTGTGGCTGAATGCCCTGTTTCAAGGGGCGTGTCTGCTGTGAGACTTCAGTGAAAACGCCCACTGTTGTGATTGGCTGACATCTTTGCATTTGAAATGAGTGTTAGATTATGTTGCAGAGGAGGCGTGGTTTAGCCAAGCACTGCACGCACTGCAGGAGATAGAGAGTATGACTGGGCACTGGTGAACCACAGAGCTGGGGGAAGTTTTATTGTAACAGACTTCATTGCAATGTATCTTATAATTTGTTTTTGTGTACATTTTTTACATTTCTGTGCATTTAAATAGGTTTTAGGTCTGTATTATCTGTGTAAATAAGTAGGGACTTTTATTTTGACGGGTGTTGCAGTCTACGGAGCAATATGAAAAAAAAGGGAGCACTCGTGAGAGCTCGCGGTTCATCATTCAGTGGGTTTAAGCAGATTTAAAGTTTACAGTTTGTTTAGCACCCCCCGAAAAGACAGTAGGTGTGTATGTGCTTGTTTACTGTCATTTGTAATGGGTATGTTTGTGTATTTCGCTGTATTGTTATTGGTAATGCTATGGAGAGAGAGTTTGTGTAAGAGGTGTTTATGCGCACTTCTTTGTTTTTTTGTTCAGCTCTTGTGGTAATTTTTGGAGATAAACGGTTTCAATAAACTCCTGAAACATCAGTAAAGTCTGGCCATCATTTGGACTGGGTCTGCTACATTTATTGTACGGAGTTGTTGAGAGCGCTGTGCTGTTAGCGCGAGCTTATTTGTATCTGAGAGATCTGAATAAACAGTCCCAGTCACGTCGACTCTGTCATTGCAGCGCGTTTTCTCTCACAAAATGCTTTCACCACAACTAACAGCAAACATGACATGGACATGAATACAGTAAGAGCCTCGCTGTGCAGCATAACAGCCTCATTCATTATAACGTCAGTTTGGGCAAGTGTGCAGATACACTCGCGACGTGTGCTTGACAGCTCCGAGCATTATAAAGAGTGTTCTTTGATCGCTCTCTGTACTTTAATCACTTAAAAACGGATTTGTTTCATGCTACTAACAGAAACCATAGTTTTAGTCCCTCGCTTGATTCACTGATGCATTACGCTTAGGGCATCAAGACGGCGATCATTAAACAATCTAGAAAGAAAGTCTGAGTGAACTTGAATGATTAGCTACACATCAGAAATCACTGATCACAGATCTCAGATCATTAATGAACACTTTTACTCACTGTTTGTTGCGGTGCTGTCGAATCCATATCGTAAAGTCTGTTTGTAAAGCCTGTGCTTCCATAAACTGAATCCATTTTCTCTGAGTGCTCTGGCCGGGCAAAGCAGAGGAAGGGGGAGGGTACCTTTCCTGTTATGACGCCATAACAGGAAAATTCTAGATCGGCTCGTCTGAGCTCTCATTTTCTCAAAGACAGAGAAAGACAGCCAGAACTCGGTTTACACCCATCAAAATGTCTAGCCACTTGGGGACCATATACAGGCTAGGGTAACTCATATTAATGTTAAAAAACCTCATAAAATGACATTTTCATGCCATGGGACCTTTAAGATGCATTTTGGTTGATAGGATCACAAGTAGACGAGCGAGTTAGACACATACCCGTTTACACCTGGTGTTTTAATCCGTCTCTTTTGTCCTCTTTCGATCACTTCTCTCCTGATTTCTTCTAGGGGAGGGTCTATGGGCGGGTAAATGTATGGGCTATTTCAGATCTTTTGATCTAATGGACGAAATAAGCTCATTTACTCATCAATTTACTATTGACTTTTATGCACAGGCAACTAAAACACATTTTTCTTTTTGTGTTTTGCAGAAGACTTAAAGTCTTACAAGTTTACAAGTAAATAAATAATTACAAAATATACATTTTTGGGTGAACTATCCCTTTAATATCATGGTTAGGGATTTCCGGGCAGTTTTTTTTACTTTGAATGTGCACATTTTAGCATAGCGGTTTCTTGTGTACTGCACAGAATCTGTGCCTGAGGAAAGCCCCATAGATCTCATTCCCAAACCTCTTACTAATGTCAACATGCAATGGCATTTTAAAAAAGTCGCTGTTTGGATTTAAACAGGGAAATGCTGAAACGTCTATGATTGGATCATTATTACAGTGATTATTATGTTTCTTGCATGTTATATGTACAATTTAAAATAAGATCACAACATTTATTTCCATCAAGAGGTGCATCAATTTTTGGCCGAGATCTTGCAAGAGTCCAGCACTCTGTAAAGTCTCCTCCAGCACATCCCAAAGACTTTCAATGAATTTAAGTCTGGACTCAGAGGTGCCGATTAATGTGTGGAAACGATTCTTCATACTCCTTCCCAACCATTCTTTCACAATTTGAGCCTGATGAATCTAGACATTGTCATCCTGGATTATGGCCATGATGTGTCTACCTACATGGTTGTTTAAGAAATGAAAAGCTACACACTCCATCAATTAGGGTTAGAAGAACTGTTGCTAAACATATAACATGCAGAAACATAATAAATCACTGCAATAATGATCCAATCTTATACTCTTTAAAAAACTCTGTAAAAACAGCAGGTTTTTTTGCCGGGCAGTGTATATTCAATGACAAAAAGGGTAGGGTAGAATTGGATTTTATCAGGAATTGTAAAAGTGACATGGTTGGAGGGGAGAGGTTGAAATACGGGGGATTAATGACGTCAGCCAAAAAGGAAAGTTAATTCAGAAGCATGAAAGGTTACCAAAACAAACATTAGGCTTCCTTGGCATAACATCCACTGATGAATCATTCACAATAAAACCAAAAAGCATGCATTATGAATGACAATGGAGTCGATTATGCAAACTTTTTGGCTAATCTGACAATGTTTTCAGCTACCAATAGATTGTGGTAAATACATTGTATCATATTTAAAACCATTCCAAAGATTTTCCCACCACACTCAGTAAAGAAACTGTAAGTGGGTGCTGACATAAAGATCGTAAAAACGCTGCTTCTGTCATTTCCCTGGTCAAACCTTTCAGTAAAAGTACATAATCTGGTACATTTCGCAGATGACATGAACTCTATAAAATAATAAAGGGTGGCGATATTTATAAAAAGCTGTTTTCCAAAACGTGCACAGGATGCTTTGAATTCTCAAGGTTAATATGAACTGGGCAAAAGACGCCACAGCGTTAATCTGAAGTAGACACAGCTACAGAGATTTACTTTAGAAAGCACATTAAAGAATGATGAACAATATGGTACATTAATAATACATTTAAATGCTACTTGAGCTGCTTATAGCTGAATTGAACTTGTTTTATAATCAAATGAACTTTGCAACATTGACAGTTGTTGATTTAAATTGAAACCACACCTAAATTGAGCAGAATAATGCCACATCTGTAGAGCTGCTTTATAAATCAAATTGAAGTTGTTTCATAATTGACAGATTGTACAACACTAACAGTTATTTCTCTGTTTGTTACTGGGAAGCTGCTTTGAAACAATCTGTACTGTATAAAGCACTATATAAATAACTGCGACTAGTCTTGACTACTTGATAACCTTTTCGAATCTGGTAAAGCAAACTAATATTCATCATATCCATAATTATGTTTGCATACAGTACATTTAAATGTGTATACTAATCATACTCAAAATAGAGCTGGGCTGCCCATAGGCATGATCTTATAAATATGTTATGATGTGCTATTTCTGGGGGCTGTTACATAGACATCCTGCAGAAAAGAGGAAATGAATACTTAATGAGGATATGATGGGGGGATGAATGAGAGGAGAAGGAACCCACCATATCTGGCTGAAGCCTAAAGACCAGCGGTACGGACGACATCAGAGCACTCAGGGAGCTCAGAGCGGAGGAACTCCATGACTGACGCACCTCCCGACTGCGAGGAATCCGGTGGAGAGTGAACTGTGAATAGTGAATAAAGGAAAACATGACAAATGTCAGGGTTTTAGCAAGAATATAAGCAGAACATTATAGTCTACACATGACTGAATAAGGGTTAAGTTAATATCTATCTATCTATCTATCTATCTATCTATCTATCTATCTATCTATCTATCTATCTATCTATCTATCTATCTATCTATCTATCTATCTATCTATCTATCTATCTATCTATCTATCTATCTATCTATCTATCTATCTATCTATCTATCTATCTATCTATCAAAAGCCCAGTCATATTAAAATACATGAAAAGGCAAAGGAACTGCTGCCATCTGCTGGTCAAAGTAAGACAAAACCAATCCGAATTTTTGAGTTCCACAAAAGACAATCACATGGGTTTGGAATGAGGACAGAATTTTTTTTATTTTCGGGTGAACTATATACCTTTAAATATAATATATTATTTAGGCAGATCAATCACCTGAGAGGTTGAATCACTTTTCTTCCGCTCTGCTTCAAATGCTCGGATCTTCTCTTCACTCATTTTATCGGTGTCTGCGATCACATAGTGTCGAGGGTTATAGGACTGAGATAAACTCCCCAACAGACGGATGATTTCTGTTGTGTGTCCTCCTATGTGAGACAGAAAAAAAAAACATTTAAAGTGAATCATATAAACATAATACATTATTATTATTTAAATATTGCTAGTTGGCAAATAAAATGGATATGAGCTTTTTATAAACATGTCAAAAGGAAAGGAAAAATTAATCTCTATCTATCTATCCATCCATCCATCCATCCATCCATCCATATATTACACTATTCCTTTCAGCAATTTTAATCACATAGTCCATTCAATTTCGAGAAATTGTTTTAATTCAGTTTAAAAGTACAAAAATGTAAAATACAAAGAAAAATCGAAAGAATTTTTTTTAAAAATAAATAATTTCACATAAGGGTGAGTTTTAAATAAATTTTACTACTTCGGTTTTTAGTTTATTTTCCAATCCCTTTAACTCAGGGGTTTTCAAACTCCTCCGGAATAAAAAGACAATGGATAAAGTCTACCGAATATTCTAACTGTTTAATTTCTAAATGAATTTGTCATATATGCTAGAATTGTATATGTTTGCTTTGTATCTTTCTAGCAAGTTTTTCTCACTATAGTCCCCTTTATCTTGCTTTTTTATACATACAAATATATAGATGGATTTTAGGAAGGGGGTCCCTCATAAAAGATTAATCATATTTGGGGGTCCTTGGCATCATACATTTTGAAAACCCCTGCATATATATATATATATATATATATATATTACACGCACATATACATAAATACACATATACATTTTAAATTATATTTTACTGTGTAAATGCTATTTATTTGCGGGATTGAGTCTTACCTGATCCAGCCACCGCCAGCACTGACACAGACCCCTTCTGTCCTGGTTTATATTCATATCCATTTCGCAAAATCCCAAATAATCGTAAAATAAACACTGTTATTAACACTACAGCAGTGAGGATGACACCACTCACCACAACATAAAGTAATGCCATCAGTTACCAAACAAAACGCTATCAATGATTTTAAGAAATGTCTCAAAACGTTAGTAGACTCATGTTTGTCCAGAAAGACCGCACATTTATAATTTAAACTACTTTATAAACTAAATCTGGAATAAGTAGTGTAGTTTTGAGAGTGGAATGATTGGTACACGTACAGCTGCTACGGAAAGTCATAGAGGACAAAATTACTATTACATGTGTACACTGGAGTTTAGAAACAGCGACACTTACTGAACACTTTGAAAAGTGAATCAAATGTATCGGGCTGTAGAGTGTGTGTACAATACTTTTTTAGATTATCGCTTATTATTATGCACCCTTGAATATTGTCAGGGTTTATTTGTGAAGGTAATTTTACCTCAAGGTAAAAAACAAAACAAACAAAACAACGACTGGACATTTCCACTGTCCAGAACAAAAAATGTTGTTTACACAAATCTTTTTTAAAGCGTTTCTGCAGTGTAGAAAGAATGTGTAGAATAAAGATACTCCAATTGTCTCAATATAGGATTAGTTGTCACAATGCCAGCCGCTTTAAACTGCCTGCTTGAGGAAAATGTAAACAGCATTTGTGCAACTAAAGCTAAGCTTAAACTGATATCCCATGATGTGAATTTTAAATGGTATTTCCTGAATTCAAAAGCAAACATGCTGCTCGGAGTCTTTCACATTAATGTAGGCTATTTATTTAAACTTATTTGAGCTTCTGTGGGAAGTTCTCAGTGTTTGTTGTCTCATGGAAATGGTCCTCAGTTGTTTTGTCTATAGTGCTCCGGATGTGCTTCACTTGTAAGCTCATCATGCCACTTGAATGTCTTGTAACCTGGCATGAATTAAATATTTACCAGTGTGAAATTATTTCTGCCTGATTTAGACTCATTATCACAGCTCATTTGTTATAAATGTTTGTCTAATTGCTTCCAGGCGAGCTAGTGGCCTATTCTGTCATCTCTGATTACAACATTTCTGAATGAAACACCATGTATTTGTCATTGTCATTATATTATGCAATATTAATGGCTCCTTTGGGCTGCGTTATTGTAATCAGATGAGACACAGTATCAGTAAAAGCTTTCACATCAGCTCAAACCCAGACCACCCGCAGCTGGGACTGGATTTATATGGGAACATTGTCAATTAGCAACTGACATTATATTCAACAAAGACTCGCGTCTCAAGATGTCTCAAAACATGTTCAGATCTATTTTGTTTTTCAGTTTCTTCAAGCTTGCATGGTTTGTGATGATTTGCTGGGCTGTGGCTCAGAGGAAGAGGATGGGTAGCCTACTTTTCCGGACATAAACAGGAAACAGTATTATATACAGTTTCCTGGATATAAACAGCTCTCGCGTCTATATTTGTGACATTATTTATTATATATATATTTATTTATTAGTGAATAATAAAGTTATTGATCAGAACATAATTATAACAATAATTATTATTATAATTTAACAATAAATATAACGCATAAATGCACAAATGAATTATTATGTTCCCTTGTATATATATATATGCTAGGATCATGATGAGAGTTCGAAAATACGATCACATCACACCCATTCTCCATTCACTTCACTGGCTTCCTGTTACCGCCAGGATTGAATATAAGGTCTCCCTTCTAACCCACCAGTGCATCTATGGAAATCTATGGAAAAAATAGATTTTAATCTAACTTTCTGACATGAGTGACAGCCCCTCCGACTAGAAATAAACTAATAACCTGAAGTATATTCTAGTAACTACAAAAGTTCACCCTGAACTGAGACATGCTGAGAGAACTAATGAGAAGTGAACTCAGGTCCATCCGTCTCTCTGGCAGCAGCTCGTGCGTCGTAGACCTCGTTAAACCACGCCCCCTCCGCTCATTTCAAATGCAAAGATGTCAGCCAATCACAACAGTGGCCGTTTTTACTGAAGTCTCACAGCAGACACGCCTCTTGAAACAGGGCAGTCAGCCACAGGGCAAACAGCAGTATTGACAAAATGCCTTTTATTTCTAAATTATGACATTTTATGATGTAAAAATCATACTAACAATATAAGTACACCTCAGGAAACACTATAAAATAATAGAAAAATGCCATGCCATGGGACCTTTAATACATGAATATATTTATTAACATAAGTGCTAATTGTGGGCACCATTTCTGGTTACTGAGATGCTATTTTGGTCTTTTGGATAATATTTTTTTAACATTTGTTTTTTTTTCACAGCCAATCGGTTCCATTGACACTTTCCTCTCATTTGACAGGGTCATCAGATATTTAGCTCGAAAGGAATATGTTTGGATGGAATAGCCTAGTTTACGGCCTGTTTAGAGAATCAGTCATGCTCTGATTAATAACGTGACGTTGGTCAGAACTTCACTCAGTCATCAGTTCTTGGACTTTATTTATCCAATGTCTTATCTGAGTACAGTGAGAATCCTAATAATGCAGCCAAACTGGCTTTAAAAAAAAAAAAAGGGTCATTCTCCGGGCATGAGGTATGTTTGCCTGTAATAATTCTTAAATGTACCACAAGGGGACAGACTGCTCAGGGCATTTTGGTTCAAATTCCACAGCACAAGCCCTTGGACTAAAATAGAGTCTAATTAGAGCGAACATTGCTTTGATGTTAAAGATCATATATATATCTCATATATCTTCCTCTCTTCCACCCACCAGAGAATATCTGTTACAAGTTTTCCATGTACCCTAATGTTTATCATAAAAATTGCCTTACATCAATAACACAAGAATTTACAAGCTGCTTATGTAGAGAGACTGACCTTTCCACCAGATTCCAGACAATTACAGCGTCCTTCATATACAGCCGGATATGAAGGCTGACCATTTCACACAAGACGTCACTTTTGTCTCACTGATATCAGTCAATCATTTCTCACTTACAACCTTTGCTCTATGTCTAGCCGCAGAGCAACCGTATTTTAACTATTAAGGAGCAAACATACTATAGAGATACTGGGGCTAGTTGTCACGCAGGCTATCAGTAACTAAGGTTTTGGGTAAATTGCGTAAATGCTTGTTTTCTTTAGCTGTAGTCATATATATATATATATATATATATATATATATATATATATATATATATATATATATATATATATATGTTTGTTTCTAACACCTAACACTGTCTTAAGTTGGAATATTTGTTGTACATTTTATTCTCCAAAACTAAAATTCTAATAAAACCACATTGGGATACATTAAGATAAGGGTCAATACACGGGTTTCCTGTTTACAAACATTACAGGGTGCGTGCGCATCCTGGAGGCAGAAAGACAGATCGCTGGTCCGCTACTGCAACAACATTGAAGCTTTCCTTATTGTTTGTATATGACTGCTGACCCAATAAAACGTGATTTTAGTTGGATCTGTTTGTCTGTCTTTAATTGTGCAGTGTTGCTGTGATACATGTATGAATGATCATGTTAGGTAATAATTTTTTGGCAAACGCATGCTTTCCCCTAGGTATGTTAAACATCAGGCACCCAGCACTGGCTCTGTTGGTACAATTAACCACGCAGCAACTCCTTGGCATTTTGACTTACAGACACGCCGCTACTAACCTACAACACGAGAGGTTTCTTCTTTCTGCCTCTCGGGTGCGTGCGCAAGCAGTGATGACGTCGCCGAGAAATCCATGTATACAGATTTTAACTGAAAGTTAACTAAAACACTTTAAAAACGGGGCAAATTTTCACTTATAGTTGTCATTTTATAAAACTGATTCAATTTCTGCTAATTTTTAATATTAGTATGTTCCTTTTTTCATTTTTGCGGCTTCATTAACTATTTTATGTTTCATAATTGTTTTACTTTATAAATTTGGCTGGAAAGCTATAAAATACATTTACAAACTGGTGTTTTGTGGGAAATGTGTTTGGGGTGTGTGTGTGTGTGTATTTGTTTTTGTGATTTATGAGGACACAAATTTGTATAATGACACAGGTATTACACTGATATTACAACGTAAACAGTAAATATGAGGACATTTAATATATCCTCATATTTAAAATATCTTTAAAAACATACTAAACAATGTTTTATTAAAAATGTAAAAATGCAGAATGTATTGAATGTACGGTTTGTACAGTATAAAAACCAATACGCCTTTGGAATGTCCCGACTTAGATAGCAAAACAAACCTGTGTGTGTGTGTGTGTGTGTGTGTGTGTGTGTGTGTGTGAGACCCTGGACCACAAAACCAGTCATATGTCACACGGGTATTAAGTAAAGATCATGTTCCATGAAGATATTTTGTAAATTTCCTACCGTAAATATATAATATTATTAGTAGTAATAAGCGCTGCTAAGGTCTTCATTTGGACACAAATTTGTATAATGACACAGGTATTACACTGGTATTACAACGTAAACAGGAAATATGAGGACATTTCAAATGTCTTCATATTTAAAATAGCGTTAAAAACATACTAAACAATGTTTTATTTAAAATGTAAAAAATCAGAATGTTTCCTGTGATGGGTGTTTTTAAGGGTAGGGGTAGTGTAGGTGGATTGAATGTACATTTTGTACAGTATAAAACCATTACGCCTATGGAATGTCCTTAGATAGCAAAAGCTGTGTGTGTGTGTGTGTGTGTGTGTGTGTGTGTGTGTGTGTGTGTGTGTGTGTGTGTGTGTGTGTGTGTGTGTGTGTGTGTGTGTGTGTGTGTGTGTGTGTGTGTGTGTGTGTGTGTGTGTGTGTGTGTGTGTGTGTGTGTGTGTGTGTGTGTGTGTGTGTGTGTGTGTGTATGTGCGTGTGTGCGTGTGTGCTTGTGTGTGAGAGAGAAACCCTGCACAAAACCAGTCATAAATCGCACGGGTATATTTGTGGCAATAGCCAACAATACATGATTGTACGGGTGAAAATTATCGATTTTTCTTTTATGCCAAAAATCATTAAGATATTAAGTAAAGAACATGTTCCATGAAGATATTTTGTAAATTTCCTACCGTAAATATACAAAAAAATGTACTATTATTAGTAATAAGCGCTGCTAAGGACTTCATTTGGACAACTTTAAAGGAAATGTTATCAATATTTAGATTTTTTCCCTCACATTCCAGATGTTTAGGAAATAACAAATATTGTCCTATCCTAACAAACCATACATCAATGGAAAGCTTATTTATTCAGATGATATATATATATATTTAAAAATATTACCCTTATGACTGGTTTTGTGATCCAAGGTCATATATATATATATTCTCATTTTGAAAACTTATTCTAAATAGTACAAAAAAACAATTTCTAGAATCGTTTAAAAGCTTATAGCCAATACATCAAAGTACATGTGTATACAAAACATAATTTAAAAAAAATTACCCAACCTAATAAATATTCACTAGCGTAAAAAGTGTGACAACTAGTGTGACAATTAGACTGTTAAATCAGAAAATATTAAATATTTTTTATAGGTTACACTTTATTTTAAAGTGACAAAGTTTCACATAAGTACTGAGTAATATTAATTAACTACATGTACGAGTTGCGGCAAGTAACGGTTAGAGTTAATGTTATTATATAGTAAGTACATGCAGTAACATGTAACTACGTCACCTTAAAATAAAGTGTTACCATCAAATACAGGTACTTGTTTAAAATTTCATTTGTGATTAGAGGTAGTTTGATCTCAAAGATAATTTATCAAGTGTAATTTGAGACTTGAATATGGACATACTGAGACAGACTGGCAGATCAAACACCAAACCAGTTTCCCTGGATTAGTACATGCCAAGAGTCCCGTTGCAGGTTGATTTGCACAAAGCTCCTATTGTACGTGCATTTGGCAAAAGTACCGCAGGGTGTATCCAGCCCTCGGGGAGCAATAAGGAGTGACCCTCCGAAAATAACACTCAATTTCAGTAAAAGTTGAGGATCAGGTGCCTGGCAATGAACACGTTTTAATTGCAATGGTACATAATGAGTCAACCATTCCCTGGAAAATATTTCGGCAACATCCTGGGCTGGCTTATTTGTTTCGGCTTTGTTCATGTGACTTTTGCTTTGACTAGTGGGCAGGATGGAGCAACTTTCAGGTTGACACACCTGTATGCTGTCTGCTGTGAGAGAGGGGTGACTGATGTTTCACACTGATAAAGGAGAAGTAAAATGTCTGGCCAAGTCCCTCGCTTCTGTCATAAACCCTTTTAAGGAGATTAGTTGTGCTTTAATGGATGTGGACTTAGGTCACCTACCAAGGGTGTGAGGTGAGCTTAGAATCATTGCTTAAGGTCCCCATAAACTTATTGACGAATTGTTGACGAAGATTTAGTTACTAAGCAAACAAAAAAATTATGGGAAATGGTTTTCTGGCATTGCAACTAGTGCTCACTGGCCTAGAACAATTGTTAGGCCTGTCAAAACATTTAGTTATTTAACTAATATAAGTAGTTTCAGAATGTATCTAAACACTAATTGTGCAATCTCTGTCTAAGTGATTTTAATCTTATTTTTGAACCCAAAAATTGAAATTCTGGTCATCCTTTACTCACCCTTATGTCGTTCCAAACCCGTACGACTTCCGCTCATCTTCGGAACACAAATGGATATTTGGATATTTCTGATATTTTTGATGAAATTGATGAGATTTCTGTTCCTCCATTGACAGCTTCGCAACTAGCACTTTAACGCTTAAAAAATTTAGCGTTAAAAGCATTAAAAGTTTTACAATCTCATAAAGAGATAGTAAAATTAATCTACATGAATTAAGCGGTTTAGTCCTAATTTTCTGAAGAGACTCAATCGCTTTATCGCTTTATATATTATATGATTTATATGTGCTGCGTAACACGAGAATGAACCTCATTGGTTCTTACAGAAGCTCAAATGTGCTGCGTAACACAAGAATGAACCTCATTGGTTCTTACAGAAGCTCAAATGTGCTGCGTAACACGAGAATGAACCTCATTGGTTCTTACAGAAGCTCAAATGTGCTGCGTAACACGAGAATGAACCTCATTGGTTCTTACAGAAGCTCAAACGTGCTGCGTAAGACAAGAATGAACCTCATTGGTTCTTGCAGAAGTTCAAACGTGCTGTGTAACACGAGAATGAACCTCATTGGTTCTTGCTGAAGATCAAACGTGCTGCGTAACACGAGAATGAACCTCATTGGTTCTTACAGAAGCTCAAATGTGCTGCGTAACACAAGAATGAACCTCATTGGTTCTTGCAGAAGCTCAAATGTGCTGCGTAACACGAGAATGAACCTCATTGGTTCTTACAGAAGCTCAAACGTGCTGCGTAAGACGAGAATGAACCTCATTGGTTCTTGCAGAAGTTCAAACGTGCTGTGTAACACGAGAATGAACCTCATTGGTTCTTGCTGAAGATCAAACGTGCTGCGTAACACGAGAATGAACCTCATTGGTTCTTGCTGAAGCTCAAACGTGCTGCGTAACACAAGAATGAACCTCATTGGCTCTTGCAGAAGCTCAAACGTGCTGCGTAACACGAGAATGAACCTCATTGGTTCTTGCAGAAGCTCAAATGTACTGCTTAACACGAGAATGAACCTCATTGGTTCTTATAGAAGCTCAAATGTGCTGCGTAACACAAGAATGAACCTCATTGGTTCTTGCAGAAGCTCAAATGTGCTGCGTAACACGAGAATGAACCTCATTGGCTCTTGCAGAAGCTCAAACGTGCTGCGTAACACAAGAATGAACCTCATTGGCTCTTGCAGAAGCTCAAACGTGCTGCGTAACATGAGAATGAACCTCATGGAAAAGCCAATCGCATTGAATTTTGATTTTGCGAACAGGTCGTGACTATGGAAAGACGTTTCTCATCGACATTATTTCACGGAACATGGTATTTATTGCCTCACATTCAATGCAGAACTTTCATTCAAAACTCAGATAAAATATGATTCATTTTACCGTAGCACAAATATTCAGCTCATCCGACTCAGCTGAATGAACTCACAAATAAGAATCAAACCATATAGCTATAAATAAAAGGTGGGAATGAACCTTGACTTCACTATCTTCTTTGCTTAATTAGAGATGTCAGCAAAGGACTGTGAGAAAAAAACACCTCCATATATGAACACAGTGACAGCTATACCAAGAGGATTCATTGTAAAGTGTTTCACTAATAGCTCTTTATTACTCTTCTGTGTCACTCCTACACTTTCACATGAGCAAGCAGTGACTCCTCTTGGTCTCTCAGTTTAATAATGCATGGTGATGTCATGCCCGGTCAGCAGCTCTGAGTGGACGGCTGATGACATGAACCATGATGAAGACGCTTCTGGAATGCGGTGACCCCGTCAGGCCTCCATCTACTTCCACGCCTGATAAAGATGTCACTCTTCAAATCCATTCAGGCTTGTGGTGTCTGCTTTGGCACTTACCTGCCATTCAAGGATGTTGTTTGAGAGGTTTGTCCTTATCTGCTATTGTGAAATGAACCAAGGCCAGTTCATATTTTCCTTTAGACGTTTCCCTTGAGGCCCCAGTTGAATTTGGCTGAAATGAGGGATTCGGAGCCTCTTTCAGAGGAAACTGGGGAGATTTGAGGACCAGCGTCTGAAGTACTGTGAGAAAAAAGCTGAACGCTGGACAAAAGTGATTTAGGCATGAGCTCTAGAGACTGAAGGACCACAGAAATTATGTGAACATCTGATGCGTGGTTAGATGGTTTAACGCTTCACATGGTTTTTCAGAGATGAGAAGTATCCATGCTGGCCACCCAGAATTATTTTCACACCAAAACCAAAATGCTATTTTTAACCATGAAGTAAAAGATTATTTTCATGATTTATCACAACTTTTTATCTTTTGTCAAATTAACTTAATTAATAGATCATAGGGCTCAGATAACATACTATTTTGAGTTTCTATTTATTATTATTATTATTATTAAACCAATGTCCTTCATTGTATTAACTCAAATATTTAATTCCAATGAACTCAAAATTTTAAGGCAACCACACTATAATAATAATAACCACAAAAATAACTCATTGGACAAACTCAATTTAATTGAGGGCAGGTTTTCCATCCAATAAATGTGTAGCCCCAACTCATAAAAAAACGAATTCATGCAATGAAATGTTATTGAGTTGGTCCAACTCAATTTTATCAAATACAGTTTAAATGATATGTATATACTTATAACATGACTTTTTTATACTTGTCAAACTTATATTGAAAAATGTAATTGGAAAATCAATGATAAGCACTTTCATTCATTATCATTATTGTATATGATGAAAATATAAGAAAAGGGGTGTGACTCCTGACATTAGCATTGCTCACTGAGTTCCCACAACCAAAGCACAACGCCCCTCTTCAGCGGTAACCACAAAAATAAAACACATTAAAGAAACTCCTCTAAATGTCCAACATAACTGAACATTAAACACTAACATCTTTCCCTTTACAGAAAAACACATAAAATAATTGAATCCCTAAATTTACTCTCCTAATGGAGTCCCTTGCAAAACATGCTAGGAACTACAGATCCACTGCCCGGTTAGTTATGTCAACACAAATATTTCATGTAGTTTTAACACAACTTAATTCAGTAAACTTCAGTTTTAAATATATTAGGTTGATTGAACACAAATAAATTAAGTTGTGACAAAATTCGATATGTTTAAGTAACGTGAACAGAATTTAAATGTGTTATATCTATGAAGGGCCTGAATAATTTTTTTGAGTGCAGGTAACTTACTTTTTTAAGTTAAACCAACAATATTTTTTTTACAGTGTACTAATTACAATCAATAATTAGTACTAAGAAATGTAATATTTAGGGTAACACGTTACAAATCCATTTGTTAACCCCACAAAGGCCAACTTATGAAATAACAGTCATAAAAATAATAGTTATAAAGACAGTTTACTGAACTTTTAGCAAAAGTTTACATATATTCCTTCATTTTTTTATAATATTTGATATGATTGCTCATGTAAGAATATAGAGCCACTCAAGGAGGAAAACAGACACCTCACTTTTATTCAGAGGCCCAAACGGAGCAAATATATATGCACTTTGGTGCACATGTTGTTATATATATGGCCAAAATTTAAGATGAAAATCTGATAGACTGCAATGTACAGTAACTCGGTACACTGTCAAAAATACTGTGACCGTTTTACTCAATAAAATTGAGGCAACTATTTGCATCAGCTTTTTGAGTATTTTAAACTCATTTTATTTGTGTTTATCCTATTAGACTTTGCATGTTTTCAACTTGGACTCTTAAGTAATAGCAACTCAATTTTATCAATTTAGAAAATTATAGTTTTAAGTATATCCAATATAATCTTTTAAATAATATTTACAAATGTCTCCTTGTAAGCCACACATTAAGTTACTTTTTTCCAAGCTACTTTTTAAAAAATATAAATTTCATTATTTTGTAATTTCTTTTAAAGTACCATGAAACAGTAAACCAGCATCTCAATACAAAACATTTATTCACTTTAAAATGACAATGCAACAGTGCAAAACACAGTAGCTTATTTTTTCACCTTTACATAAAGCGGACTTCAAGTAAAAAAAAAAACGTTATGTACTACAGTATTTCATTTTCGTATAACAGTTTTTTAAATTACCATTGGTCTGTTTAACCCACTGAGAACAGTAATTCAGTCATCTAATTAAAACAATGTTTCGAACAATGTTAAAAACATAAAATTCAAATACATCATAATTATTACATCAGCTGATAAAAAAATAATCACTGAGAAAAATGAACACCAATTTAAAGGGTTAGTTCACCCCAAAATGTAAATTCTGTCATTAATTATTCACCCTCATGTCGTTCCAAACCTTCGTTCATCTTCAGACACAGATGAAGATATTTTTGATGAATTCCCAGAGCTCTCTGATCCCTCCATAGACAAAGTGATGAACACTTTCAAGGCCCTAAAGTATAGGAAAGACATAATTAAAATAGTCCATGTGACTCCAGTGCTTCAAACTTAATGTTATGAAGCCAAGAGAATACTTTTTGTGCGCAAAAACAAACAAAAATAACAACTTTATTCAGCAATTAGCCAAGCCGTGAAATTCAAGGCAAATTTAAGTATTTATCAATACAAACATTTAGCTTTATCCTTGCTATATTTAAAGCATCAAACCATTGAACAGTTCATATTTAATGTCATTCTTACCTTTTTTAGTGTCGTTGGGTTGCCAGCAATGCGAATTCAGTCCTGTCACCCATCAAAATGGCATCTTGTCATGAACATTTGTGTTTTTTCAACAGCCAAATCCACTTGTTTAGACTTTTAAATAAATTTTACTTAAAAAGTATCTCGAAAAGGCACACATCTAAAAAGCCTAGTAAACATTACTCAAGATAAAACACGCACCATTTCATTGTAAAAAACATGTGTTAACAACAACATTATATTAAATAAGTTACTCAAAATATTAAGTAAAGTACCAAACATAGATTTATTTGTTGAAAATATAGAATTTATTTTTGTTACAATCACAACCCCACAGAGTCATTTTTCCCAGTGTATAGCAGACTATTTTCATAAAATGCATATAAATATCAGCTGTCATGCTGTCATACTGTATCTCCCATAATATGTCTTCGTTAGATGATATTTAAATGTTTGGTTTTATGATCAAAGCTCTATAGTTTTATTTGTGGGGCACAAAATATATGATATAATAAAATAAACGTTCCTCGATACATTTTAACATGATTAAAAAAAATACATATGGATATGTAAAGCATGGCTTCAATACAGTAAAATAAATGTTCATCTTGAAATATTAATAACAAAGTTATTTTTAAATTGACTTTATATAAATCATAAAATATAGCAAAAAGTTGACATATAATGTCAACAAATATTAATACTGTAACAAAAGTATTGCCATAATATTGTGTATGCTTATTTGTGTTTGCCAATGTAAGCTACTCTATAGTACTCAGGGTTGAGGATTTAAACAAACTTCCCTAAATATTAATATACAAATATCTTGTAGACTTCATAACATGAACATGACATCTTAACAATCATCGATCAAGCATTTACAACACCTTAACAAAGTAAAAAGTTGGCAGCATGTGGTGGCAAGTTCTGTATAGGCATGTAAGTACCACACAAAATGATGTAAGAATTTATGTTTCAAGTGTTTAAGTTCTAGTTGAGTCAGAAAAAATAAACTGTCTGAAAAGCAGATGACAACTCGCACTCCATGAGGAATTCACTACTGAAGTGGAAGGATTTGGCCCCTTTGTGGCCCCTTTGTGGCCCCTTTGAGCCCCAACACAGCTCACTAGCTCACTAGAGGATTTTCCCCTAATGTTCCTCTAATCTCGTCATTTAATAAGCAATCCAGACACATACCGATTTGATGACAAACACTATTAAAATGTAGGTTTAATGATTTCAGACTGACGTGTTTTGTGTTTGCTTATAGCACAAACAACATTCTGTACCCCGTGTATTTTGTTCAAAAATAAAAAATTTACAAAATGTCTAAGATCCGTAATTAACCGGTCACTATTTTTAAAGGCTTACGGAGGGACCACCACAGCTGTTTGTTACTCATGGAATGTCGCTCACCCCAGGAGAGCTACAGAACTGAACCTCTGTTCTGAAGGTCACTGTCAAACATTTTTTTTGTTTTCCCAGAGGAACATATCCATCGGAAAAAGGCTTTTGTAAATCGTGAACTGATGTAAAGCTTTGTTAGACGGATTTCTAGCCAATTTTGTGATGGTAGAATATGAAAGAACTGGTGATCAGATAGCTTTGATAATTACTTTTGACTTTATTGTTGAAGTTATCAAAAAGAAATGTTCATACTGAAGCCACTCAGATGTCACGAACAATCTGACAAATATTGGAAAACATTCCAAAATACACTAGTAGCTGTCAAAATGTGTGTTTTTTTGTACATAATTCCCTGTGGGCACAGATAACATTAAATTCAGCTTTGGTGAGGTAACACCAGTCTGGGTTCCTGACATGAGTTGCTGAAAGTACATGCTTTTATTTAGCTTTTTTCCCACATAAATGACTGACTTTTTTCTTTTTTAAGTAGTCAGTCATGCATAGCAAAACAAGCAAGGACAAAAAGGTCTAACAGATCTACTGGAAGCAAGTTGTAGTTGAACCCAAGTGCAGCATTTATTAATAAATCCATAACGTGAACAGAAATACGATGAACATAAACTTGACTTGACTTGGCATAGATTAGCATAGACTCGACAAGAAACATGAACTCACCAACAATGGTACAGGGGATAATACTCGATAAACTGACAAGGTAAACATGAGGACATTGACCCTGTCCCAAATGGCACACTTCCTGTGCACTTGATGCGTGTGTCCGTTAAGTCCACGAGACCGCAGTTTTGTGTTATTTAAAGGGTGCGTTAGTAATATGCGCCTATAGAGGGGTACACGAATCACAGCCACTCTGCTTATTACACACAGCAGCAAACATTTTTTAATTTTTACAAAATACTCTCTGGTGAAGCGTTCATTTAGCCTGGATGCCAGCCGAACTTAGCCCCGCCCACAACATTTGAGCTCGGGCAGTTCAGTCTGGACTTGATCCGTAGAGAAGTAGTTATGCCCGAACAGAAACTGTTCGGACCAATGAAATTGTCAGGGCGGGCTTTAGACGATGATGGACAGATGATAAACAGTAACGTAATCATCCACGTCACCAAAGAGTGCTTGGGTTGAATTTGTTCTAAACCTAAACGGAGAACTTGTTCGCATATGCATCCACCTTTACTATTTCTCTCAGAAATGATGATCGTGTTTGTAAGTACTCTGTGTATCCTTAAATTCTTTTTTTACAACACCGGCAAAGATCGTTTGCACTCATCTTACTTATTCCAGCGTGCAGGGTTGCCAAGTTTTTACAACAAAACCCGCCCAATAGCTACTCAAAACTAGCCAAAAACAAGCCCAATAGCTTTCCAGGGGGGTTTGTCTGAAAAAAAATTGGCATTTGGGGGGTAAAATCAGAGGTGGACAAAGTACACAACTCTATTACTTGAGTAAGAGTAAAAGTACTAGTCAAATATTACTCCGTTACAAGTGAAAGTTCTAAAAACAGATTTTTACTTAAGTAAAAGTACAGAAGTATTTGTTTTTAAAAATACTTAAGTATCAAAAGTAAATTTCCTTTTTTATGTCAATGCATTAATCTATTATTGTTGCATTGTTGTATAAATGCACATTATGCCACCAAGGTGGTTTAAGCCAGTCAGTGATGCTCCATCCGACATGCTAGCATACGACCACCTTGAACTCATTTCTTAAAATTTTTTATAGAGCATTGTAACTTTTATACAAGTATTGAAATTTTCAATTTCTTGTATAAAAGTTACAAAGCTCTTTACAAAGCTGCTATCACTTTAAGGCTGAATGCATGGACCCTATTCACTGATACGCATCTGATATTCTCCCAACTGTTTACTCTTCTCTTTCTCCCAGACATTTACATTTTTGAACATTTTATGAGACATGCATCAAAGTGTATGCCTTTAATAGTAATCTTTAATCTTTTGAGAAAACTGAAACATACTTTTTAAGTATGGCCAAGGGTACACACACTGTGCCAAGGAACCGTCTTCTTCCATTTTGCTGTAAACTGATCAGTGTTAAAAAAAATTTGGGAAACTTCACATGACCCTATACAAGAGTGATTACTGATAGGCTGTCTGCCAAAAAACAACACAAAAAAAACTTTTAAAGAAGGAAAAAACCATCCACTAACTTCTAAAGCTGCTACAGAAACGACTTTCGACTTTGAGGACCCTGATAGAAATGTAGTGGAGTAAAAAGTACGATATTTGTCTTTCAAATGTAGTGAAGTTAAAGTAAAAGTATCCCTAAAAAATAATACTTCAGTAAAGTACAGATACTCAAAAAGTGTACTTAAGTACAGTACTCAAGTAAATGTACTTCGTTACTGTCCACCTCTGGGTAAAATATGTGTTATTTTGTAAGGGCTGCCTGCTAAAATTTGCATTCCTGGGTCTGTATATCACATAATTGGGGTCGCTTCAACCCGCGGACTTGGCAACACAGTGCAGTTGAGTTCTGTTGACATTTGACAACTAACTTATGCATCGCTCCGTTGCTCTGATTGGTTGTAGGTCTATCCAATTGAGCTCTTTCCTGGTTCGGTTGAAACATAATCACAGCCCAACGGAGCAGTATCAGACTCATATTCTGACTAGAATTGAGTATGACGACGTCAGGCTAGCGTTCAGTCTTTCTGCTCACAAATTCCACCATGTAAATAGCGAATCCGCCATGGTGCAAGCGCAACTAGCTTTTAAAGGGAATGGGAGATGAGACTCTGATTGGTTTATTGCAGGTTACACCCAAAACACACCCATGACTCATTAAGAGAATAGATACAAGCCTTTTGCACCATGTGCCTGGCGCGCCAACTGTTTTTTCCATCGGTAAACTAGCAAAAGTGTCATATATAGAGATTATGGTTTATTTGATTTGGCTGTGTTTTTGTGTGTGCGTGTGTATTTTGCACTGTTTTTCCTTTTTTTTTCTTTGATTTTCTTTTATTATTTTCTATGCACATATTATTGTTTGATTGTGATTTTAGAATGTTGGGTAACACCCCCCCTGTACTCTCTTAGCTGTTCGTATGACAGCTGATTAGCAGATGAACAGCTGTTGGTAATTGACGTTAAATCAAAAACTGCTTAAAAAGAGCGACGGAACTGAAACGGGTGTCTGCTGCCCCGCGAACTCTGTTGTTGCAACTCTGTCCCCACGTTATTGCTGGATTGTTATATTTGTTGCCGCGATCATCGCACAGATAATTGTCTGCTTGTATCGAAGCCTGAAGTTCTGCTGATGTGCCGGTTCTGCTGTCGACTCGGGTTCTGCTGTGTGTTGTCGTCTCCTCTGTTGCGCTGGGATTGCTGTCATCCACTGCTGTGCTAATCTTGCTGTGCTGGAAATTCTGCCGTCCTCTGCTGCGCTGGGATTTTTGCTGTCCTCCGCTGTGCTGTTCGAGCCCCGCCTCGTTCGTTCTGGTCCTGTGGTTTGAGGAGCGCTGTTCAATGAGACTGGGAGTTAGATTCGTCTGCTCCCAGTTTATGGGTGAGTGACGTTCTATCCCAAGTTATGCTGTCTTGCCTCGTCCAAAGTTAAGATCCACGCCACGGTCTCATCTAAATTAGAGAGCGTCAGTCTGTCCACGGTAGTCATACCATTATCAATTAGATTTGCGGATTGTAGTGCTGTAATTGATTAGTGCACGATTGATAGCTTCCTAGTGGGGTGCTGTGCTTATGCTGTGTTTGTTTTCTATTGTGGAGATACTGACGGTTTTCTTTTTGTTGTGTGAGTGTTGTGCTGGTGCGTGTGGTGATTGACAGGTGGCCTGCTGCGTATACGTCACTGCCTGGCGTGAGACGGACTTGCGCGAGAGCCGAGGGACTGCTTATGGACTGTGCACCTATGGACTTCCAGTGGACTTGAACGTGTTTGTCTGATGTCCAGTTTTACCTTGATGAATAGTTTTAAAAGCCCGAGTGTGTGCGTGCATGGGCATCTACTTTTTCTATTGAATTAGAGATTATAATAAATATGTTTTTTTACTAAATTTGTTGTCTTGGTGAATCTGTTGTGTTGCTCCCACCAAATTAAAAGAACTTGCAGTTATTAATTAATCGAGTCCCAGCTCTCCAATTGGGTGGCGTAGTCGAGCTACATTGCCTGCATTACATTTGGCAGTAGTTGGCAGGGTTTGGTTTGGAGCTTCACATACAGGTTAGCCAAACTACATAACTTGCTATAATTTTTATATATAGTTGTTGTTTATTATTATTATTGTTATTATTTTTTTTTTTTATCTGTTTGAACATGATGATGATGCCAATTTATGCGGGTGCACCCTGGATTCCTAAGTTTAAAGGGGTGGGGGGTGATTTAAAATTCAGTGAGTGGAAAGAACAAATTCAGAGTTTATTGCAGACACGAGAGTTTAATGAGCAGCAAAAAGTCAGTATAGTGTTGGGGGCATTAACAGATGAAGCTAAGCTGAAGCTTTGTGTGTTAGGGGATACAGACCGTGATACTGTGGTAAAAATTTTGAAACATCTAGACACCCTGTATGGAGATCAGGTTCCTGTGGCAAATTTGAGATTACAATTTTTTAGCTGCACACAAAATGCCAGTGAGAGTTTAAGAGCTTATGTTCTCAGGTTGCGGGAACTGTTCTGTAGGTTAAAGAAGCGAGACCCAGATGGCCCCCTTGATGAAAGTCACTTGCTGGACCAGCTTTTGATGGGACTCCATAATGCAGAACTGAGGAGCACAATTAGGACCTATGCACGTCGTAATCCGGACGCCACTTTTAACACCGTATTGGAAGAAACCTTTTTGCTGGAATGCGAACAGCGGCCTGGGGCTGGCCATGAAATTGTGGCAC
This sequence comes from Gobio gobio, assembly GCF_949357685.1. Lineage (NCBI taxonomy): Eukaryota > Metazoa > Chordata > Actinopteri > Cypriniformes > Gobionidae > Gobio > Gobio gobio. Next base: position 34,337,942 of record NC_137119.1, read on the forward strand.
AAGCTGTAGGTGAGTCCTCTACTTCTAAATCCGTAACAGGGAAGGAGGACTGGGCTGAGACTTTTCGACGGGAGCTCCTCCAGGAAGTGAGGGGGCAGATGAATGCATTAAGGCAAGAAATTACCCAGCAGTTACAATCCGCTGCAGACGAGCCACCGCGGTACCCACCACAACCTAATCAGCCGCCACTTAGGAGGAGGTTCCAGTCCTACACACCTAACACCTGGGCTGCAGACGGTAAGCCTATTTGCCGCCAGTGTGGCCGCACTGGACATATTGCCAGGTTCTGTAGACCCCCATCCGAGTCCAATGCTGATTTAAACTAGTTTGTCCTGCTACTGAGGCCCAAGTAGCAGGGAATTTGGGGGAAGCAGGACAAAGGGCCGTATTTGTAGGTGACTGCCCCAGGGTTGAGGTTAAAGTAAATGGTGTGCCCCTATTGGACTAATTGACACCGGTTCACAAGTGACATTAATGCGACAGAGTGTATTCGACCAACACTACCCAGCAGATGCCCTATCATATGGCGCGGCCCCCAACAAATTGACACTTAGAGTGGCTAATGGGTTAGCCATCCCTTATCAAGGCTACGTGGTGATGGATTTTGAAATAGGAGGTGCTAATATTTCAGGGAGGGGGGTTGTTATTGTAGCCGATCATTGTCTAACTGCCCCATTACTGATTGGTATGAATGTTATTACAATCTGCTGGCATGATTTACTTAATCAACCAGATGGCCTAAAGACTGTGTTTCAGGATCAAGGGACAAGGAAAGCCTGGACGGGTGCATTTGCTGTGTGCCAGCGGGCAGCTGCCGTCGAGGGGGAAGATGGATACATGGGGTTTGTACGTCCAGCAAGCCGCAGGGGCCTAACCGTTCCAGCCAGAAGCGAGGTGGTGGTCTGGGGGCGTGCGCGGATGGGCCCGAGGGGGCAGGACTACTGTGGCCTGATTGAAGCACTGCCTGAGCTAGGGGCTTTTTCTGTGGCAAAGACTGTTGCATTTGTGAAACATGGCCGACTTCCTATTCGTATCCAGAATGTGACCTCTTATCCTGTCTTTATAGGCCGCTACCAGAAGCTGGCGAAAGTGTTTCATGTTGACCGCGCTGATGTTCATGGCCAGACGGATCTAAGCCTGACTGTGGAAGATGATGGAACTGTTGCAGTGGATATTGTGGAGGCTGGAGATGGAAGACCAGTGGGACCACCTGTCGAGGTATTAGGAGATTTACAAGGCAGAGATGACTTGACTGAACAACAGAAGCAAGACTTTAAAGCGCTCCTACAAAGGTGGGTCAGGGTGTTTGCCCTCCATGAGGAGGACTTTGGGCATACTGATGCAGTGCAGCACCAAATCCACACTAGTGATGCGCCCCCAGTAAGAGAAAAATATCGCCCTCTACCACCTATGATGTACCAAGAAATGCGTGCCCTGTTAGCCGATATGTTAGAGAAGAAGGTTATTCAGCCAAGCTCCAGCCCTTGGGCTGCACCCATCGTGATGGTCCGCAAGAAAGACGGCAGTTGGCGCTTTTGCGTTGACTATCGTAAATTGAATGCCCTGACTCATAAAGATGCCTTTCCGCTCCCCCGTATAGAGGAGACCTTAACCTCCCTGACTCAAGCCTCCTGGTTCACCACACTTGACTTAGCCAGTGGTTATTGGCAGGTCGGAGTCGACCCCCAAGACAGACCCAAGACTGCCTTCACCACCCCACTAGGTCTATACGAGTTTCAGAGAATGCCATTTGGCCTTTGCAATGCTCCAGCGACGTTCCAGCGGCTTATGCAGCAATGCTTGAGTGGCCAAATCACTGACTCTGTACTCGTTTATTTGGATGATATCATTGTCTATTCTCCAGATTTTTCCTCCCATTTACGCCACCTGGAGGCTGTCTGTGAGCGACTGCAACATCATGGGCTCAAGCTGAAGGTAGAGAAGTGCCAGCTGCTACGGAGGGAAGTAAGGTTCCTGGGCCACGTGGTCACTGGAGAGGGAGTGAAACCAGACCCTACCAAGGTTACTGCTGTGACTGAATGGCCGGCTCCAACGACAATCAAAGAGGTACGTGCTTTCTTGGGCCTAGCAGGCTATTATCGCCGCTTTATTGCCAACTTTGCAAAGATAGCACGCCCCTTGAATGCCCTCTTAATTGGAGCCCCTGCAGATAAGAGAACAGGATCTCGTCAGATCTCTTGGTCCAGTGAGTGTCAACAAGCCTTTGACCGTTTAAAAAATGCTTTAACCGAGGCCCCTATCTTAGCCTATGCCAACTATGCAGAACCCTTTGTGTTATACACTGATGCGAGCCATGCTGGTTTGGGGGCTGTTTTAGCCCAGCTACAGGATGGGCGTGAGCTAGTTGTGGCCTATGCCAGTAGGAGCCTGCATCCTAGTGAGAAGAATGATGCCAACTACAGCTCCTTCAAATTGGAATTGCTAGCTTTAAAGTGGGCCATAGTAGAAAAATTTAAAGACTACCTGATGGGGGCCAAAGTGATTGTTTACACCGATAATAATCCTGTAGCCCACTTGCAGACGGCCCGCCTGGGGGCCACGGAACAAAGGTGGGTAGCCCAACTAGCTGCCTTTGACTACCATGTGAAGTATCGTTCGGGTAAGGAAAATGCTAATGCAGATGCCCTTTCCAGAGTACCTGTCGAAGCCCCTCTAGGTGCTGATGCGACTAATGTGGCAGCTATGGCAGAAGTACAATCAACAGAAGGGCTGTCAATGGATGACTGGCGAGCCAAACAGTTTGAGGACAAGGACTTGGACCAAGTGCGGAGGTATGTGGAAAGTGGGAAGTTTCCAATGGGGCAAGAGTGGCGAGCTGCTCCGCTTGGGGTGAAGCAACTGCTGCAACAGAGGCTAAGGCTGGTGATGCGGGATGGAGTTTTGTGTCGTCGAGTCACTGACTATAACACTCATGAAGTTCGTCTCCAGATTGTCTGCCCTACTCAACAACGCAAAGAGGTGTGGGAGAAACATCATAATGCTGTTGGACACTTGGGCGTGGAGAGAACCATAGGCTGCCTACGTCGACACTTCTTTTGGCCAGGTATGCAGACTCAGGTCCAACAATACCACTCCCTGTGTCCTCGTTGCCAGGTGAAAAAAATGGATGCTGTGCCTAAAGCACCCCTAAAGCCCATTACTGTGTCTTTCCCCCTTGAGGTCATTGAGCTAGACTTCCTTTCGTTAGGGAGGCCCCATGACCAATATCAAAACATTTTAGTAATGACAGATATGTTCAGCCGCTATGCCTGGGCTATCCCCACAAGAGATCAGACGGCGAGGACTACCGCTAGGGTCCTGTGGCAAGCGGTTATACAGACCTTTGGGTGTCCGATGAGATTCCATTCGGACCAATGCCCAAATTTCGAATCCCAGCTGGTGGCCGAACTATGTAGCCTCTATGGCATCTCTAAGAGCAGGACCACCCCGTACCATCCCCAGGGAAACGGCATGTGTGAGCGACTTAACCAGACCCTCCTGAGCATGCTGCGGACTTTGGAGGATGAAAAGCAAGGGCACTGGCCTGAACATCTCCCTGCCCTTGTCCAAGCTTACAATGCCACCTTACACAGCTCAACAGGGTACACCCCTTCGTACCTGATGTTTGGACGGCATGTCCGATTGCCTGTGGATGTAGCCCTGGGCGTTGAGAACCAGCATGCCCGATATAGCTGGGACAGTTGGGTGGGGGAACACCATCAACACCTGTTGTATGCATACTCTTCAGCAGCTAAGTCTATGGGCCAGGCTGCAGAGCAGTATAAAAGACAATATGACCGCAAGGCCAAGTCACTTCCTTTAGCTCTTGGGGAACGGGTGTGGCGAAGGAATAGGCGAGATGGGGGAAGGGGTAAGCTTTGTGGCAAGTGGGATCCAGAGCCTTATGTAGTGGTAAAACAGTTGAATAAAGAGGGTTTAACCTATCGTGTTAAATCTGAACACACAGGGAAAGAGAGGGTCCTGCATATAAATTCTCTTAAACCTTGTATTAATCCACCCCAAGGTGCCCTTGCATTGCATCCTGAGCTGCCAGTATCTCCTGTTTGTGCACCCCAACCTCTATATATACCATGGGTAGACCTGCCTGTTTTAGGTGACCCAGGTACTGGTGTGGCCCCTAGGAGGTCTGTCCGTTCAAATATGGGACAGCCCCCAGTGAGATTTAGAGACACTTAGACACTTTGATCTCTGTGGTTGTCAGGGACTGCCAACATTAAAGAGTGGGGGGATGTCATATATAGAGATTATGGTTTATTTGATTTGGCTGTGTTTTTGTGTGTGCGTGTGTATTTTGCACTGTTTTTCCTTTTTTTTCCTTTGATTTTCTTTTATTATTTTCTATGCACATATTATTGTTTGATTGTGATTTTAGAATGTTGGGTAACACCCCCCCTGTACTCTCTTAGCTGTTCGTATGACAGCTGATTAGCAGATGAACAGCTGTTGGTAATTGACGTTAAATCAAAGACTGCTTAAAAAGAGCGACGGAACTGAAACGGATGTCTGCTGCCCCGCGAACTCTGTTGTTGCAACTCTGTCCCCACGTTATTGCTGGATTGTTATATTTGTTGCCGCGATCATCGCACAGATAATTGTCTGCTTGTATCGAAGCCTGAAGTTCTGCTGATGTGCCGGTTCTGCTGTCGACTCGGGTTCTGCTGTGTGTTGTCGTCTCCTCTGTTGCGCTGGGATTGCTGTCATCCACTGCTGTGCTAATCTTGCTGTGCTGGAAATTCTGCCGTCCTCTGCTGCGCTGGGATTGCTGCTGTCCTCCGCTGTGCTGTTCGAGCCCCGCCTCGTTCGTTTTGGTCCTGTGGTTTGAGGAGCGCTGTTCAATGAGACTGGGAGTTAGATTCGTCTGCTCCCAGTTTATGGGTGAGTGACGTTCTATCCCAAGTTATGCTGTCTTGCCTCGTCCAAAGTTAAGATCCACGCCACGGTCTCATCTAAATTAGAGAGCGTCAGTCTGTCCACGGTAGTCATACCATTATCACTTAGATTTGCGGATTGTAGTGATGTAATTGATTAGTGCACGATTGATAGCTTCCTAGTGGGGTGCTGTGCTTATTTACATTTACATTTACATTTACATTTATGCATTTAGCAGACGCTTTTATCCAAAGCGACTTGGGGGTACAATAAGCGATTGGTCGTGAAGAGTCGAGTGAGTGCAACAAGTGCTTGAAATACTTAGTCCGTGTACATTTCTCAGTGTAGCACAGGCTAGAGTAGGACGGGAAAGAGGAGGAAAAGAGGAAAGGAAAGGTTGTTGTTTTTGTTTTTTTTGTTTTTTTTAGGAGGTTAAGTGCTCACGCTGTGAGTACTCATTGTACTCATGTGTACTCATGTACTCATGTACTCATGTGAGTACTCATGTGAGTACTCACGCTTATGCTGTGTTTGTTTTCTATTGTGGAGATACTGGCGGTTTTCTTTTTGTTGTGTGAGTGTTGTGCTGGTGCGTGTGGTGATTGACAGGTGGCCTGCTGCGTATACGTCACTGCCTGGCGTGAGACGGACTTGCGCGAGAGCCGAGGGACTGCTTATGGACTGTGCACCTATGGACTTCCAGTGGACTTGAACGTGTTTGTCTGATGTCCAGTTTTACCTTGATGAATAGTTTTAAAAGCCCGAGTGTGTGCGTGCATGGGCATCTACTTTTTCTATTGAATTAGAGATTATAATAAATATATTTTTTTACTAAATTTGTTGTCTTGGTGAATCTGTTGTGTTGCTCCCACCAAATTAAAAGAACTTGCAGTTATTAATTAATCGAGTCCCAGCTCTCCAATTGGGTGGCGTAGTCGAGCTACATTGCCTGCATTACAAAAGCAGCTTCAGACAATGCGCTCACTTGAAAATCCAGACTGGGTGGATTCCTATTGAAATGACTGCATTTCGACCGTAAAAAAATTAGGTGAAGAATGGTAAACATTCACGTCTTTATAGGCCTATTACACCGCAGGCGTATCTTGCGTTAAAATTACCTCAGAGGATATTATTATTGTAATATTGTTGCAGTGTTGTTGCTAGGACGAGTGTTTTATACATTTTAAAGGACTATTTAAAGATAATAGCCTAAAAGCCTATATGCTGAGTTTACTTGATATGAAGAAAGTTGTTACAGTTTAATGTAAGAGAGGTCATATATTGTCACAGGTATACGCATTGTGGTATATGTGGCATATTGCCCATTAGGCTACTAAAAAATAATAATCATTATTTCCCATTAGAAGATATGGCGCTTGTTTAACCATGGAACATGACATAGTCTCAGACAACAGGGAATGTAATTTCCATAATAACAATCAGAGGAAGTCAGACAGTTGATGAGGCAACACTAAGCACGTAATTCCTGAAAGTTTAAAATACTTCCACAATAACTTAAGGAGCCGTTGGGTTTTTGGAACTTTCTCCATCATTTATACGCATTCAGTCCAAATGTATCCCTCTGTAATGTTTCATTCATGAATCAGTTTGCAGATAAGTTCCGTGTTTTTACAAATGGTCTGACAAACTAAACAAGCCCATGTGAGCACAAATGTAAGCACAAATTTCCCCTCACTTTAAAGCTTATGATACACAATGATTTTCATGTACATAGCATTAAAATAATAACTAATAAAACATCTAGCATTGATCCCAGGTCACAAAAATGAAAAATATTGGTATTTCCAGATCAATCTCCCCATTCATATAATTAAGAGATTATGATGAGAGCAAGATAGCTATCTTCTCAGTAGTTGTATAACATCCAGGCAGTGAGCCATGAGACACATGGGGAAGGCGTCTGCCTCCACTTAGAAAATAAGAGACTCGGAGGGCCACTTAAACCAGAGGTTTGTATTCCAGACCTGATCTTACTCTGCATGATTGGGGTTTCAGGAGTTACGACATGTTTACACATCTCTACGAGGTGAACATGATACATCCTGTAACCTAGAGATCAGCGCTGTTATGAGTCAGAGAGTTGAATTGTCACCATGTAAATTCCCACCGAAGTCTTTGGTTCAAAAACACGGGCGGTAACATCAAGGTAGCAACTTTGAACCCTACAAGACCTGCGATTCATCACTATTATGGCCAACTAAAAGGGAACGTTCTCAGAACTTTAGCTAACGTTGTGGCAAGGTTCTCTCAAAGTTATAAACAAGCAGTCTTTCAGTAATGTTAAAGGCACAATATGTAATATTTTTGGATTCAAATATCTAAAAACCACTAGAACAATGTTATATATTTTGTTTCATTCCCAATATATTTGCAATGTGATAAAATGGAATTTTCTGTTAATGTTCGCATTACCAAGAAAGAAAAAAACGTTTTGAACATTACAGAAAAAAAGAGGGAAAAAAGTATAACCTTCTGATGTGAATCGATGCGTTTGTTTGAGAATTTCACATTATAAAGTAAAATAGCTTCTGGCGGACCGCTTTCTGTATTCAACTTACAAAAAAAGCGTAACTGGCGCGATGATGATGTCGGACATTTTTGGGTGAACTATCCCTTTAATTAGAATGTTCGCGAAACGTTCTTAGAACATATTTTTGTAAGCTGAGTAGACACTTAACCTGTTAGTGTTTTGCTCAAATTTGAAACTTGTAAAAAGCACTTTATGAAACTTTTACTAAAGCTCACAGTTGCTAACCAGAAGGCTGCTGGTTTGAACCCCACAACCACAAGGATCAAGTTTGATCAAGTTCTGATCAAGCTCTTTCTGATCAGGCATAGAGATAATCGTCTGTACAGCAAGGTCGTCTGTTCCCACGCACATAACTGCATGTACATTATATTTCAACTGTGCATGTAGCTGTAATACATTGTCATTCAGCGAAAAAGTTCAGAGGAAGGCCCACATTACAAGCTGCATGTTGAATCTGGTCTGTTTTTGCATAGTGGTGTAAATCAGATTACCCTCCGCAAGGAACAATCATACCTGCATTTTTCCAGATGTCTGCAATAATAAAATACGAACAGTGCATTCCTTGACAAGTGACCAGCGTGCTGCAGCGTGTTCTGAAACAGCAGATAGTGATATTAAAGTTCGGTCTACTGTATCATGCTGAGTCATAGTAAAAGAATGTATTTTTTATTTGCTGTAGGCAAACCATGATGATTATATCGTTAAAGAAACAGTCCACCTAAAAATGAAATGTCCTGACTTCTGCCTTAGCTCACATCGGCACATTCATGAGAGAATTAGTGATATAGGCTACAGTATTATTTAAATAGAAGTAAAGAGAATAAACAGATAAATCAATTATTTTAAAGAAAGAAGACTACAATTGCATCTTTCAAGTAACTTCAACTCTTCAGTGAATCGAGTTGTATCTCCACATTTTTTGTAATCAATTTTGTTATCAATTGTTATCAATACATTGGAGAGACTCAATATACAAATGAAAGTCAGCCATATGTATTTCTTTTACTTTTATGAGTATGAAATTTACCAAATAAAATCATAAGATTCATCAACAAATTGAACCAATCAGTCTGATTCAAACCCTGTTCATTTTTACCCTGAGGATTTTTATATATACTGGGCCGTGTGTGTGTGTGTGTGTGTGTGTGTGTGTGTGTGTGTGTGTGTGTGTGTGTGTGTGTGTGTGTGTGTGTGTGTGTGTGTTTGTGTGCGTGTGTGTGTGTGTTTGTAAAGATATAGTTCAGCTATAGAGGTAACAGATTAGTGCTGTCAAATTGATTAATCGCAATTAATCGCATACAAAATAAAAGTTTATGTTTACATAATATATATATGTGTGTGTGTGTGTGTGTGTGTGTGTGTATATAATTATTGTGTATATAAATTCACACACATGCATGTATATATATTTAAGAAAAATATAGATTTATATAATTTATATTATATGTAAATATAAATATTTTATATATAAATATAAATTATATTTCTTAAATATATACATGAATGAGTGTGTATTTATATACACAATAATTATACACACACACACACGCACACACACACATATATTATGTAAACAAATTTATTTTGTATGCGATTGTGATTAATCAATTTGACAGCACTAATATATATATATATATTATTATTATTATTATTAATATATTAATTTAATTTGAATGCATATTAGTGCATGGGAACAAACAAAAGTCATCAGATGATTTCAGTAAAACTAGAGTCACATCTAATGGGTGTGAATTTGTTTACCATGTAAATGTTCTAGTGGCTCATACTAATTTGTTCATGATAATGACTCCTCATCTTCTATTTTATGTTTTTAATGTTTCCAAGCCTTATTTGTTTGGTGGAGTAAACTATGCCATATTTAGGGAATGATGTGTCAGTTTAGGGAATGATGTGTTCTGCTTATAGGCATTTAGTTTGTATCGAGTATCTGTCTGTGACTCATGGCACTGCTGGAAAGCTTTGTCATTTGGTAATTTGTAGTGATATTTTCTTGCACAGTCAGCCTTTTTGAGATCAAGTCTGGTCTAATTTGCAGCTTATCTATAGGAAATGTGCGATATACGGTATGGGAAAAATACTCAAACAATCGCACAGCAGTGTCAATCACTAGACACATGTAAAAGCTAATTAACCAAGTGTGAACACCCACATGTACATCGATCATAGTCAATGCAACATGTGCATTTAGCTGTGTTTTCTCTTTCGCTCTCTATAAACCTTTCTTTGTAATTGGTATCCTAGAGGGAGCAGGCTATAAGGTCTTAAATCTGGGGTTTTAACTTCTCTCCAGGATGCCAGTTTGATGGGGAAAGGAAGGTAAACAAATAACAATGAATTTTTGTAGCTCATTGGCTCAGGTTCAGTGTGGCTGGGGAGACGTGGACGTACCTCAGAGCCAGATGAGGTACTCATGTTGTTTTGTCATATTGCGGATCTTCACTAGCTACACTGTAAAGAAAGTCCTGGAATCTGTAGACAAATATACAAAAAAAATATAGCATTTACTTTTAAAATATGAATATTATATTTATTTTAGATATGTATATGATTTCAACTAAGAAAAAGCAATGCGAACTGTTTCCTTCATTTTTTTAAAGTTCTGTGAAAACCTTTTTTCTTTTTTACAGAGTTTACCGCCATCGTTAATGGCAGCAATGTAATTGCTCTTGCTCATAAACCAAAGTCCTTTAGTGTACAAATCCAGTCTGCCACAAGTCTAGCCACATGTAAAGCATGTGGTCGGTCCAGATGTTAGTTTTTTTTAGAGGGACTTGCGAAGGGGTGCCTGTTTTGTTTCTGATCAGCCACTTACAGAGAATGCAGAAAAACAGCCTAAAGGCTTTCCAACAAACAGAAGAGTTAATGCAGTTGTTGTGGTTAAAAGAACTATCCTATGCCACATCTTTGCTTCATTATCTAAGTTCTCTAAACTCTGTTTAACACCTATCAATGCCAATGGCCGGCGACTTAAGACTTAAAAATAAAAATATTTTTTTACCAGTCATTACACAAAAACAGGCCAACATGTCCTCCAACCAATACGCCTATATTGTTTGTCACTTCCCTGAAATACGACCCATAGAAGCGTTTACTAAAGTTGCGCCCCTATCGACAACAGGACACTTTCATTTTAATTCATGAAATAGGACCCATAGAAGCGTTTACTAAAGTTGCGCCCCTATCGACAACAGGACACTTTCATTTTAATTCATGAAATACGACCCATAGAAGCGTTTACTAAAGTTGCGCCGCTATCGACAACAGGACACTTTCATTTTAATTCATGAAATACGACCCATAGAAGCGTTAACTAAAGTTGCGCCGCTATCGACAACAGGACACTTTCATTTTAATTCATGAAATACGACCCATAGAAGCGTTAACTAAAGTTGCGCCGCTATCGACAACAGGACACTTTCATTTTAATTCATGAAATACGACCCATAGAAGCGTTAACTAAAGTTGCGCCGCTATCGACAACAGGACACTTTCATTTTAATTCATGAAATACGACCCATAGAAGCGTTTACTAAAGTTGCGCCGCTATCGACAACAGGACACTTTCATTTTAATTCATGAAATACGACCCATAGAAGCGTTAACTAAAGTTGCGCCGCTATCGACAACAGGACACTTTCATTTTAATTCATGAAATACGACCCATAGAAGCGTTTACTAAAGTTGCGCCGCTATCGACAACAGGACACTTTCATTTTAATTCATGAAATACGACCCATAGAAGCGTTTACTAAAGTTGTGCCCCTATCGACAACAGGACACTTTCATTTTAATTCATGAAATACGACCCATAGAAGCGTTTACTAAAGTTGCGCCGCTATCGACAACAGGACACTTTCATTTTAATTCATGAAATACGACCCATAGAAGCGTTTACTAAAGTTGCGCCGCTATCGACAACAGGACACTTTCATTTTAATTCATGAAATACGACCCATAGAAGCGTTTACTAAAGTTGCGCCGCTATCGACAACAGGACACTTTCATTTTAATTCATGAAATACGACCCATAGAAGCGTTTACTAAAGTTGTGCCCCTATCGACAACAGGACACTTTCATTTTAATTCATGAAATACGACCCATAGAAGCGTTAACTAAAGTTGTGCCCCTATCGACAACTGACACTTTCATTCCAATGCTTTGTTTCCTTTTATTTGCTTCATATTTCGGGTTTGCGTAGCTCAATTGATAGAGCATTGCAAAATCCAACATCATGTGACTGGGGCCAACCAAAATGTTGTCGCTGTACAAAGCAAATTTTTTTTTCAGGGTTATTGGGACACTTTTTTCCCAGTCATTTCAATTGCAAAGTTTTTCTATTTGGAAAAAATTAATCTGTACTTATTTTAATAATTTTATTTCACATCCTGCCCACTGATGTCCTAAAAGCAATGTTGCTATTGAAATACAGTGAATGTAACATTGTGCAAAAAGGGGGTTTATACGGTGGCCAAAAACAAAATTAAAGTCGGCATGAAACGGAAGTTGAGATCGTCTTTTTCTCCTTATTGTGACGTATATACGAGTGAAACGGCTTCTGAAATTAGAAAAAATGTAGCCCGAGGCTTGATTTCGTCCTTCGGGCTTGGATCGTTGGAAGTTGGGCGTTGCTAACAAAATTGAGGCAGATTTGAAGTTTGTTCTCAGTTGTGGAGAAAAACTCGATCCATCTCTTAAATAAATTTATTTTCTCTCTAAATCTTTTCTACATAATGTTACTGAGCATATTCTCACTTTTCGCTGGTTTATGCTACATATTTTACTTATTTTAAGCCTTTTATGGCTTTATTTCTGTAAAGCTTTTTTCTCAGCTCTCCCTTATAAGGGGGCGCGCCTTAAGCGCGTTCACACGCTGCATTCCTCAGTGCGAGTCGTCACGATAAGCTGTTCGTCCGATTATATTGAGTAATTTTTACATTAAAAAAAGCTTTTATTTCTCATATATTTCTCTCTTTTTGCCTCAAGTCCTTCTTGAAGAAGGTATTGTGAATACCGCGAAAAATGCACCTAACCACGATCAGTGACATGTTTCTGAGAGGAGGTGCAGAAACGAGACGGGGCGAGCCATAGCACATGACCGGGAGAGAAGAGAGGTGTTTCGATGGGGGAGGGAAAGTTAGCATATTTGATTAAAGATTATAAGAGTAAATTAATTTTTAAAAAATAATGAAGTGCACAGATAAATCAGTTATAGTAAACACTACAATATTAATATAAAAATACGAATTGTAAAATTTGATTTCATGCCGCCTTTAATAATTTGAAAAAGCATTAGAATAGCCTACTTGATTACCCCATAATGGTAACTTTCATAAAAATATATTTACTTGTGGGTTTAAAATTCCACATATGGCACATTTACTGTCCAACAACAAATATTTTAGAAATGTGTATATTTTAGTCAGAATTATTGAGCTATTTGCAGATGGCGGCGCTCGATCACGGAAGCTTGAATTTTAGCGGAGATTCACTTGCAGAAGCTCGTCCTCTCCAGACAGCAAAATTGACATATTTGCACGACTTTCTAACATTTGCAGATGGAGAATATAATGTGAAATGTAAGTTATGCACTGAGGAAAGCACCTCATCTCACCATAAACACCGCAAGTAGGCTATTTGTAAAGATATCTGTCAGCCTATCTCTCAGAGCATCTGAAAGGGCAAGCTGCTTTAAACTATACATGTGAAAAATCTTACCAGTTATTTTGAAGCCCTCAATATAAAACATGTGTCATGTTTAGGACAAATTGTATCATGCACTTTCCCTGCATCAGCTCCTTCTGCACCGCTGTTTTTCAGATGCGTTCGTAATCGTAGGCCTACCAATCTACTCGAGAATGCTCGCGTGGCTTTGCTTGACTATTTATTTTCGTTTCGAATTGTTTAGTTTAAAAATTAACATTTCAAGCCATCTATAGGCCTACTTCTCATGTCTGTGAGGCAAGTAGGCTAGCTGCTGAGTTTGGGTTTATTTGAGACGCGCTCCAGTTCATCTGCAAAGTGAACACTGATTAAAATTAAGATAGGCTACAATTTATACAAAACGAAATGAACTTAAATTAAAAATCATTTCTGACCCTATGTCTTTGACTTTGTCTATGCACTTAAAACTCTAATAGCCTAGATGAAATTTAAAATAGCACTGGCTAATATTTAAACATAAATATTAAACAAAATAGCTACATTTAATAGCTACAACAAATACAGGCAAATGTCATGTCAGAACTGGATTTGAGCGAACGTTGTTTTACTGGTGAGCGCGCAGTTCATGAGTGGAGCATTCGCTTGGGCCGTGAGATTTGAGCTGAGTGTCATTCCGCATCGCTTCCGGAATGTGGCTTTTGGTCGCACTACGCCGCCGTAGCCTATTTATTTGCACATTTATATTGAACCCCCAAACTGAAAGCATAACTACCTACCATAGTCGATAACGAGTAGCTGGTAACTGGTAGATCTATAAACTCATATTTCAGGCATTTGACCGACCAGGTTGACACTTCAGCGTGAGAAAATTCCGTGCTCGGGCCCTGGGGCTTCAGCCCCACCTAGCCCTTATGTTAAGCCGGCCCTGTGTGGGGTGTGAGCGTGTGAAACCATTCAAATGCGTGTGTCTCACTGCCAATGCATGAGAGTTGGCAGCTCTGATTTCAGTCAAATGCAGGCTATTATCGCTGTGTACCAAACATACAATACGCTTCATATGATTACTCTTACATGTAAATATGTACATTAATGTCAAGATGTTTTTATGTTAATGTTTTTTTTTTTTGGGGGGGGGGGGGGGGGGGGGGAGGGCAGGGCAATAAAACCACACCTGCCACAGCAGTCTAGTTCTCCCCGACACCATGTTTAAAGCTTATGACACGCCCATCTCGGGAATTGGGGTATCAAAATTATTTCCGAAACTTCCCAGTGGTAAACACGACATCAGAGGGCGTTCATGTGCAATTTTTACCTAGGAAACTCGTATTTACGATAATTCCGAAAGCACGTGAAGGCAGCATTATACTCTGCGCAGGAGCGCTGCTATGCATGATGGGAAATGTAGTTTCTGTGGTGTTCTAACACAGCTGTGTAAGACTGTATAGGAGATTATATGATAGTGTATTCTTATTTACAGCAGAAATAGATCTAGTTATTTTATTGTAACTACTTCATGTTTGTTTACTTTGCATTAAATATTCAATGGATATATTTGTAACACTGTTTATTTCTTATTTCAGGTTTATGACCTGTGGTCAGTTGTAGCCTATAAATAAAACAAAAATACAAGACTAATGACAAACACGAGTCGTGCCACGTGTGCTTCCTGTCACTAGCCCATTCGGATGGCTGAGAATTTAAAAAGATCTAAACAATTGTAAATACAAGTTTCCTAGGTAAAAATTGTATATGAACACCCTCTGATGTCGTGTTTACCACTGGGAAGTTCGGAAATAATTTTGATACCAACATTTTTTTGTTTTTTGTCCAATGTCCCTTCCCAAACTTCACATGTTTGATAAGAGTTCTGGCCTGAAGACATCTACATGCCAATATTCAGTTAGTCATAGCGCCACCTGCTGGCAACAGGAAATGGCATTACATTGTAACTCACCCCATTAAACACATTTAAATATGCCATCAAGTGCCAAACATGCTAGGAACATGTTAAATCATGCAACACTTAGCTAAGTGCTAATGTATATGATTAACGCCACGAAACAGGAAGTTGTTGTAACTCAGGCATACAATGTCCGATCTGCCCCAGAATCCTGAGTCCTGACCTAAACACATCTACATAGCAATATTCAGTTATAGTAATAGCGCCACCCACTGGCAACAGGAAATGACGTGTTTAACACTGTGATGCACTACTAGCAACATACTAAAATATGCAATTGAGTACTGAACATGCTAGAAATATTCTAAAACATTGTAGCGACACTTAGCTAAGTGCTAAAGCATGCTATTATCGTCATGAAGAAGGAAGTTGTTGTAACTCAAGCATACAGTGACCTATCTGCCTCACATGTTTGATAAGTGCCCTGGCCGGAAGACATCTAAATGCCAAAATGTAGTTATGGTCATAGCGCCACCAGCTGCTAGCAGGAAGTGTGGCAAATACAAATGACTCACGTAGTCCTCCTATTTTTAAATACTTAAATGCATATTGCCCAACGTGCTCTGTTTTCATAAAGCTACTGGGTGGCGGTGGCACGGGTGCAAGAGCCCTTTCATCGCTGCTTGCAGCTTTAATTTTCAGTGAATTTGTCCATTCAAGTGCAGGAAGACATGAAAGAGAGCTCAACTTTGCGTGCGGTCTGATACATGGCTTTCAGGGTGTGCTTTGGATGTTTAAACTTCCCACATAGTGCATGAGTAACAATGAATCCACACAGGACATCGGCGTCAACGCTTGACGGAGCTCCGATCATATTACTTTTTCGGTGTTGCATGAACACAATTGGCTAGTGTCTGTGCTAGGGTATTTGCATATAGGCCAATGGTTCCCAACCACATTCCTGGAGGCCCACCAACAGTGCAAATTTTGCATGTCTCCTCAATCAAACACACCTGATTCAGGTCATCAGCTCATTAGTAGTGACTCCAAAACCTGATGTGGGTGTGTCAGACAAAGGAGACATGCAAAATGTGCACTGTTGGTGGGCCTCCAGGAACGTGGTTGGGAACCAGAGGCATAGGCGATATGATTGGCTGAAGCCTGCTTTGGCGCTTGAAAAGTCGAAAACTTTTCAACTTCTGTCACGAGCAACGCCAATGACGTGACGCAACAACGGAACCCACAGTTCAGTTCGGCAACGCATTACATCACCCATTCAAAGTAAATGAGAAGCGTTGACGTTGACGTCGACGCCCCGTGCAAATGCAGTGTAACTAATTCCTTTTGAGTGTTCTAGCACTTAAACATTTACATTGGAAAGGCTTTTGTGATAATGCTGCACTGACCCGTCAACTGTACAGAGCATTTGTTCATGTTATCGCAACATTGCATTGTTAGAATTTAAAAAATTTTACTGGCCAACTGGCGAACTCGCCAACCCAATTTTAGGCCCTGGATGTAAATGTCAGATTATACAATGGTCAATGAACATCTCTTGAAGTTGTAAACACCATCCTTTCCCCCCAGTATTGGAAACATTTATTCACCCAAAGATTCATCGTTTGACCATGTTTAAATCCATTCCACAGAATTTCACAGAATTTTGCATGGATGGGCCTAGCAATAATAACCAAGCAATGTTGCATGCAATGAATGATCTAATAAATCAACATTTATAACTAAGGCATTTCAGTTACTCATCAGCTACTGTGAGAACAGGGCACAGAATCAAGCGAAACTAAATATCTTTCTTGCTAATGTTGGTTTTGTTCTGATTTCAAAGACATGCCAGTAAGATCATGCCAGCCTGCCAAGAATGATAATGGCAGGACCGCATTCTTGCTTTTGTGATATGCTTAGTTCTCTTATACGCCTTGTACGTTTGCTAAGTTTCCTCCACTAACTTGAAAGAGCTACTGCTATTTAAAATGTTTGAATACAAGTTTGTGTTTATTCATTTTAAACCAAGCTTTTTCTGAATAAATAATCTAGAAGTTATGCAAACCATTTGGGCTTTTTATTTCAACCACATGAGAAAGACTTTCTTACCGAG
Source organism: Gobio gobio (assembly GCF_949357685.1). Classification (NCBI taxonomy): domain Eukaryota; kingdom Metazoa; phylum Chordata; class Actinopteri; order Cypriniformes; family Gobionidae; genus Gobio; species Gobio gobio. The sequence goes on from NC_137119.1 coordinate 34,355,079, forward strand.
CAACACATGAAACAGAACATTTATTTTTTATTTATAAAAAATAATATATACAATATATTTGTAATAAAACACTATATTGGCAAAAGTTTTAGGACTCCTGTCTTTACATGCACATGAACTTTAATGACAACCCATTCTTAATCCGTAGGGTTTAATTTGGTGTTGTCCCACCTTTTGCAGCTATAACAGCTTCAGCTCTTCTGGGAAGGCTTTCCACAAGGTTTAGGAGTGTGTTTATGGGAATTTTTGACCATTCTTCTAGAAGCGCATTTGTGAGGTCAGATGTTGGACGCGAAGCCCTGCCTCTGCTCTAATTCATCCCAAAGGTGTTCTATCCGGTTGAGGTCAGGACTCTGTGCAGGCCAGTCAAGTTCCTCCACACCAAACTCGCTCATTTATGGACCTTGCTTTGTGCACTGGTGCACAGTCCTGTTGGAACAGGAAGGGGCCGTCCCCAAACTGTTACCACAAAGTTGGGAGCATGAAATTGTCCAAAATGGCTTGGTATGCTGAAGCATTAAGAGTTCCTTTCATTGGAACTAAGAGGCCAAGCCCAACCGTTGAAAGGACAAAGACACATTAAATTGATCAAGAGTGACTGTAAAGACATTTATAATGTTACAAAAGATTTATATTTCAAATAAATGCTGTTTTTTTATTTCCTGTTCATCAAAAAATCTTGGAAAAATGCATCACAGTGTCCACAAAAATGTTAAGCAACAAATACTGTTTTCAACATTAATATGATTTACTCCCTCCCTATGTAAAAATTTTGGTCAAGAAGGCCCAGTGAAGTCCACTTCTTAGGTCACTACTGAGGTATTATTTTTTAACTTTGGTTTGCGTTTGGAACACCTTCATCTGATAGTAGAAAGAATGTAAATCAACTTTTCACTTCTTATCTAACATGTGTTCTGAGCCTGAAGATAAGAACAGAGCTGCTGTCCGCTGTTTGACTGTCTGAGCTGCAGCTTTGAAACGAGTGAATAATGTCTGTTCACTTGTGCACCGATCACAATTAACATAATTGTGAGAAAAATGCGGCTCTTGCTTTTTGTCACAGGAACTGCAGGCTCTATTTGGAATAACAGCATTAAGAGTTGACAGATGAGACCTAGAGTGAAACAGGAAGTTGCTTCCAGACTGCTACAATGGTGCGAGTGATTATACAAGACATGCCGTGTGAACCTTCAGCTGATGTGGAATTTCTGGAAGTGTTTTTATTGTTCGGACTCGATACGTTCCATCAATATGGAATTTATTATTCATTGGCTGTGTCGGCGTCCGGTGTTTAAGTTTATCAGGAGTTTTTTTGCTACTTGTTACTGTAAAAGCCTGTCAAAAGTCGATAATAACGTTTCAGGTTGTCTTCAGCATGTCCTAATCAGGATGGCAAGGAAGTCTGATTCAGAATGACACAAATAAATGAAGTGTACCAACGTCTTGGGGTAAATTGAGTGTAGCCTGGAGACCATCTGTCAAAACAGAGGGGTTAAACTCACAGCAATATGTGTCAAGAAAACAGATTTCATGAGTGTAGACCCAAAATGACCTCACAAGCCCTCGAGAGTCCACCTGAACTATTAGCAAAGAAATTATAATAAGTCATGAAAAAATTATGTTCAGGTTGTGTTCTGAGATTCTGAGAAGTTTTGCTTCACTCCTAAAATATGTAAAACACTAAACTATTATATGTATGAACCTGAGAAAAGGATGAAGGTCCAAGCCAACACACACAAAAACGTTGTCCCGGAATTATGAAAGTAATAACACATCTGTCATCGGCCCAAGGGACTTTCCATTGATGCATAATTTATTGATCCTTAAATTAGGATGTTGTTTCCAATTCGGAGCGCAAAAATGCAATGGAAATGCAGGAACATTCTGGAACAGGAACAATTTGGTTATGCAGTAAGTTGACCTAATTTTCCAGCATGACTTTTGTTAGGAAGGAATAATTTATCCAGAAATCGAAATATGCAGTCATCATTTACTCATGCTGTCGTTCACGAAATCAAGTTGTTCCAAACCTTTATGCTGTTATTTTCCCATGACACAGGGATAATTTTTTGATAAATGTTTGCACTGTTTTTTTTCATACGAAGATTCATTGTGACCTTCAAGATGGGAATATATATATATATATTAGATAATTAGGGAAGGGCGATATTTAATAGTCAATATTTAATTAGTGCTCATTCTCTCTAATTTCACATCAAGATGCGACCTTCTAATGCGCTCTAAGAGTTAATGTTTAAAAAGGTATTAATTTAATAAAGTTGAGACATCTTATATATATATATTTATTTTTCATTCTGTACATTATATTTTGATGCCTAAATTCACTTTACTAATCATATTAATTGTGTTTTAGTATTTTATTTTAGAAGCAAATCATTAAAGTTTTTAATATTAGTGATCCTTAATTCATAGTCCTTTTGTCCAGTATAGTCCACTGTTTTATGTAGCTGCCTGTAAAAAGGAAATACTTGCAGAAAGGTTAATACCGTATGTCACTTCCTCAAATGTCAAACTAAAGCAGTTTTTTTTGTTAATGTTTCTTTATTAATGTTTTCCTAAAGCTATTTTTTTTTACAGTATTAAGGCTTGAATGTTTTCTTAAGTGGTATGTGGTTTTTTTTACAGTGTGTAAATGAGTTCAGCCAAACAAACTCTGTCTATTGTTTCAAACAAATCCCACATCCTCTCACAGGTTTCTCCAAAAGCATCTGAGATCTGGGTAATCAGAGAGGTCAGAAAACCCCCATGAACGTAATGATCGGGAGGGAGGAGTCACTGCAGAGGATCTGCTCTATTGTAGATCAAAAATGGATTATGATTTCATTCACACAGAAACACAGGTGTGATAATCATATTTCTATTTTCTGTTTAGTTTTTAAGCAACTTACATCACATTAATAGTAAATCTATCAGTACATGCATTCCCTGGGATTCGAACTCTTGACCTTGCCATTGTTTGCGCCACGCTTAACTGGTTGAGCTGCAGGAATGCCATTTATACTCATATATTCATGTTCAGTGAGGGTTGTTGTATTTCAATTGCTGCTCAAACACAGCCACTGGGTCACAAGAGCATCATGACTCATTAGTTTTATCCCTGCATATTTGAAGCAGTCAACTATATATGTTCTATTTCCCATTACATAAATAATCAAATTACTTTAAATAATTTAAATTTGGGTTAGTTCACCCAAAAATGAAAATTATGTCATTAATTACTTACCCTCATGTCGTTCGACACCCGTAAGACCTCCGTTCATCTTCGGAACAGAAATGAAGATATTTTAGTTGAAATCTGATGGCTCTGAAAGGCCTCCATTGGCACAATGCACGGTACACTCTCAAGACCCTTAAAAGGTACTAAAGATGTCGTTACAAAGTCCATCTCACTACAGTGGTTCTACAATAACTTTATGAATCGGCGGCAATAGTTTTTGTGCGCAAAAAAACCCTAAATAACCACTTACATAGTGATGACGATTTCAAAACAAGGCATCATGAAGCTTCGAAGCGTTATGAATCAGTGAGCCGAATGATGATTCGGATCGCGTGTCAAACCGCCAAACTGCTGAAATTTGGCGATTCAAACCGCTGAATCGACTCGCTGATTCATAACGCTTAAATATCTTCATTTCTGTTCCGAAGATGAACGGAGGTCTTACAGGTGTCGAACGACATGAGGGTAAGTAATTAATGACAGAATTTTCATTTTGGGGTGAACTAACCCTTTAATGTCTGTATGAAACAGAGCTTTTCTTCCGTATTTTGACGTACAGATAACATAACCTTTTGAGTTAAAACTCGTAGATTTGTTTCTAAACCTAACTGTGTCCGTGACTATGGAAAGTGAATGTGTGTTAACGTTACTGTCTCTGGAGGAGCTCCTCAAATTGTCCCACGGACATTTGAAAGTAAGTGCGGAACCGGCCATGATAAAGTTTTAGCTCTTGTACAAGATTAGCATACTCCCCTTCAGACTCTCTGTTCTTTAAGACTGGGTGCACCCAAAACCTTCTTTTCCGTCTTTTAAATAAAGTGAAAAGCTTGTCTTCACTGAATGATGAAGTGTTCGTGTTTTCCCAGCTGTCGCCGCAAATGTTTTGGAATGTTGGAGCTCTGAAACGTCACAAACGTCGCAAATTTGTGTCGCGGCTGATGTGAATGGTTTTGATGCCGAACTATTCGCACACAAAATATTGTTTTTTCCGCTTCGCTTTTTCGTGACGCGTCCGGTGTGAAAGGGCCTTAAAGGGTTAGTTACTTACCCTCATGTCGTTGGACACCCGTAAGACCTCCGTTCATCTTCGGAACACAAATGAAGATATTTTAGTTGAAATCCGATGGCTCAGAAAGGCCTCCATTGGCACAATGTTCTTTACACTCTCAAGACCCATAAAAGGTACTAAAGACGTCGTTACAAAGTCCATCTCACTACAGTGGTTCTACAATAACTTTATGAAGCGACGAGAAGAGTTTTTGTGCGCAAAAAACCCCTAAATAACGACTTATATCATATAGTGATGACCGATTTCAAAACACTGCATCATGAAGCTTCGAAGCGTTATGAATCAGCGAGTCGAATCATGATACGGGTCGCGTGTCAAACCGCCAAACTGCTGAAATCACATGACTTTGGCGATCCAAACCGCTGAATCGACTCACTGATTCATAACTCTTCATGATGCTGTGTTTTGAAATCGGTCATCACTATATAAGTCGTTAGATGAACGGAGGTCTTACGGGTGTCGAACGACATGAGGGTAAGTCATTAATGACAGAATTTTCATTTTTTGGGTGAACTAACCCTTTAAGGCGACCCGCGGTGTATGGAGATAGAAATGGCTCATTCTAAGGTAAAAAAAAACATAACAGCACATTATGTAATGTCTTTATACACCACTGAAAACATAGTTATGTATATTATATTGCATTTCTGTCAATAGATCCTCATAAATACTACACACTGAACCTTTAATGATATGCTAAAGCCCGCCAGCATGTTGATGCGATTGGTTACAAGAAACGGTGACGTCAGAAACACCAGCGATTTCAAACCAAGCATTTTTGAGCATTTTCAAGTCTTTGGTTCACTGCAGTTTTGAAGTGTTGACTTATGAATTTGCACATGGTTTGTCATAAAGCATATTAAAAACACCACATGGACATATAAACAACATGAAAAACTTTTTCACCACAGGGGGACTTTAAATATTAAACTAATTAAAATCTTAAATTTATATTGATCATTTTAATATTGTAGTAAATAGAATGGTAGGGGAAAAAAACACTATTTTTGATGGTCTTTAGACATTCTACTAACTATAACTTTGCAACATGTAAACTAACTCTCATTCTCTGCTTAATATCTGCTAACACTTTTCTTCAATGGACGATTCTACTGATTAACTTTGCAAGTACAATTCTACTAACCCTAACCTTAACACCTAACTTTAAACTACAGTCTACCAATATATGAGAGTTAGCTTACATGCAGTTGCAAAGTTTCTTATAGAATGTCTAAAGTGGACCATCGAAATAAAGTGTGGTGGTTTCTCTGGAAGCGCTGAAGTCCAGTGAGCGTTTTAACATGCAAAGCCACATGCGAGAGTGAGGTACCAGCTGCTCATTAGCATAAGGATCTGAATGGGCAAAAGACCCCTGCTGGCATTCAGCACTCAAGGTGCCAGCGTCACATAGGCTACCGCTTGAAACTGGGACAGAATTGGAGTCATACTTCCCGAAATATAAATGGTGGGCATGTCATGAGTAATGTCTTGTGCTGTCATGGTGGTCATCGGAGGGGTTTATGCCCATAATGAGTTGAAAGCCTTTTTATGTGACATAATGCATGATTACATCATGTTTGTGTCTCATCCTTTCAAATTACATTGTTCAAATCACATTTGTAATTCAAATGCAAAAATTCCATAGCTGTTTATTTGATCTAATTCAGATCTCTCAGATCTAATTGATTGTTGAAAGGAAATTCATTATAAAATCCTTCATAAAGTTTCTAAATATTTGATATTGATGAAACTTGCTCATTTTGTCGTTTTGTTGAAGAAACAGCTGCCTATTTATTTTATGATTGTATAGTATAACCAGTAAATTAATTGGGTTGAGTTGAGTTCTTATTTTTAGCCTTACACATGTGACAAACCGTCCTAAAAGAGGTTATTTTTTTTATTCTTTATGTTTTCCTCCTTTTCTTTGCTGAATTTAACTCTATTTAACCTTATTATTGTATCTTTCTTCTTTTATAATTTCATATTTTGAAAATCTATGATATTTATGTCTTCTTTTTTGTTGTTGTTGTTATATTTGTTCATTTTAAGAGAGAAAACTAAGCTCGTTTGTATAAATTATGCAATAAAAAATTAAATCATGAGATATAAGGATGTTACATAAGTTGACTTTTTGCACCTTTGAGATTTTTGAGACTTTCTGAGATTTGTTCATCATTTTTTTTGCACTGTGGGAGTGACTAAACAAATCCGATGATACACTGATCATTTCAAAAGATTAACTTGTTTAATGAAATCCATAGAAATATTCAATATTTGTTTATTTGTTTGTTTGTTTATTATTTTGATAGCCAAGACTTTGATATATGTGTCTATATAGAAATTTACTTTCAAAAATAAACCACATCTGAAAAAATTAAGAAGAAAAAAAAAATCACTGGAGTATCAAGTGTGACAACTAGCCCCAGCTTCCCGGTCACTATAAATATGATTTATGCACACTATGAGTCAGGATAAAAATAATAATATTAATATGCATTTAGTTTAGTCTAATCAATATCAGTGAATAATTATTAATTTATTAAATTATTTCTCTGTTGGGGTCAATAGGTAATTAACAAAAAAAACTAATACATTAAGTAAATGTATAAATAGAATAATTAAAAAATTAATCAGTAATATATGCATTTCCTTTTAAACGTGCGTTATTTAAACGCTAAAGCTCTTTGGTCATTTTGTGTAATAGGCAAGTATGTCAAAGCGGATATCCATAAATGGTCAAATGTCTAAGTATACAGACCCACTTGTTATAGAGGGCGGGGCTTAATTAGTCTCGCTCGCATCACAACTGGAGGTTTACTTGCGCTCTCACACAAATCCAGGAGGACTTTATAAACCACTTGGGAGGAGGATACATTATCTTATTTTTTTATCCTACCTGGTTAAAGGAATTATATTTGGTCTTCATACTGCAGTTGGATTAGTATTGTCGCCTTGGGACAACATGGAAAGTAACCGGCAAATGAAATTTCGCATGCTTGTGCTGGTACTGGTTTCATTTTTCACGAAGGCTCGCGCCTCAGGTGAGTCTCATACCTGTGACGATGATTGAATGCGTGTTATTCCGCTATACCATTTCTGTCATTTTATTTCAAATAATGTGTAATTCAAAACAATCGTATTGATTCATTTGCTTTGGTCTTTTTATAGACACCTTTCCAAAAGCACAGAGAGTAGTCTGGTCCTCTAACAATTTCAAATCTATGTTAACATGGGGACCAGAACCAACGAATTATTCCTACACGGTTGAATTTTCAGAGTAAGTCATTTATAGTTACTTGTTTTTGTTGTTACTATAGGCTACAGTTAGTAGTCAGCTCAATACTAGCTATTATAGCTATCAAAAATGTGCTAGAATGAGCAAAACCGGGTACATTTAAATTCATTACATCACATCAAAAGATATGGTCTGAACATGAAAATGGTCTAAATCTTTTACAGTCTCCCTAAGTTTAATATAAAAGTGAAATGCACATATATAGAGCTTTATATGTAGCATATAATATGCATTATTTGAACACAATAGTGTTAGTGGCATTGCAGTTATCTACTATTACTTAGATCATATTGATTCTGACCAATCAAGTCTTTATTCATTGATTATTTCAAAAGGTTTCTCACTGTGTAATCTCAGCATGGCCATAAACCGATAAAAGCTTATGGTGTATGGGCAATAAAAGATTTTCTAATTTATTACCATCAGAATTATTTCTGTCATTTGTACTTAAGTAATTTAATCAGTAATTTAACTAAAAGTGGTCGAAAAAGTCCATTGGATTTAACTCTGCAGGTTGTAAGTTTGGAACCACATTTTAAGGCAGCTATTTATCTTACAATTTCAATTTTAGATACTCTTTTATTAATGTGTAACCCGTAGAAACCTTTATGAACTAATAGGCTCTCACAGGTGTAGATTTGGCAACTCTAGCATAGTTCCACACCCATGACTTGTTACAGCAGGCACCAACCCATCACTGATTCTAATGCAATTTATTATTTCCAAAAGTTGTCTTTATAAATGTCTGTGTACATGATTATAGATTGGGCCAGGACAAACAACGGACACCGAACTGTATCAAGACGATGGGAATTGAATGCGACCTGACTGCAGAGTTAAAAAACCTGAAGGGTCATTACAGCGCAGACGTCCTGTCTGAACCCATGCGGGGCGTCTCCTCGGATTTGGTTGAGTTCCCTCATGTCAGCTCGGAGAAATTCTCCCCTTATTATGACAGTCAGTATTCTTGACAACCAACTTCACACTCTGTTTAATGATATGATAATCATGAAGCATTATAAAAATCTTCTGCTTTGATTCTCTTTTAGCTGTCATTGGCAGACCAGAGTTTAAAATCGAAGTAAGCAAAGACAAAAGGAAGACGACGCTGAATGTTACAGATATCCCAACAGCTCTCTTCGATGATCTTGAAAACAGAATGAATATTCGGGATGTGTTTGGGGATGAACTGCTTTATAAGGTTATCTACCGGAAAGCCAAGAGCACAGGAAAGGTTAGTGTTGTCTGTAAACTGTATCATTCTTTCGTCGTTCTTTCTCATGAGCCTGACTTATACCATGTGAACTAAATGATAAACACAGTCTCTTTAGCACCTTGCACTTATTAAATCATTAGATATTAAATTAAAAGGAACCATCCACATTTTCTTCAGGTAGAGACTAAAAGCTTTTTCTTTCATAAATGTGACCCTGGACCACATAAGCAGTCATAAGTCGCACGGGTATATTTGTGGCAATAGCCAACAATACATTGTATAGGTCTAAATTATCGATTTTTCTTTTATGCCTAAAATCATTAGGAAAGATCATGTTTCATGAAGATATTTTGTAAATTTTCTACCATAAATACATCAAAAATGTATTATTATTAGTAATATGCATGGCTAAGAACTTCATTTGGACAACTTTAATGGCGATTTTCTCAATATTTAGATTCCAGATTTTCCACACACAAAAAAAACCCCATATATTTATCCATTTTTATTTTTAATAAAAATTATTAAACATATTATCAATAATAATCCTTATTAAAATAATAATTTTACTCACCATGATATCATAGGGCACAATATACTATAGTTATTACTATATATACTGTAACTATAGCAATAATCTATACAACCATTCAAAAGTAATGTTTTTAAAAATAAATAGATACTTTTTATATAAAGATTAATTAAATTGATCAAAAGTAACAGTAAAGACATTTATAATGTTACAAAAGATTTCTATTTGAATAAATGTCCTTTTGTACTTTTTGTTCATCAAAGAATCCTGGGAAAAAAAATGTATCATGGTTTCCACAAAAAATATAACTTCCACAACTTAATAACTTGATAATAATAAATGACGGATCATGTGAACCTAAAGACTGGACTAATCGTGCTGATAATTCAGCTTTACATCAATAAATATATTACAGAAACAGAAAAAGAATATTTTAAATAATATTAATATTTCAGTATTACTGTTTATCTTTTTATCAAATAAATGCAGGCTTGGTGACTTATTTCAAAAAAACATTAAAAAAAATGATTTTACCTCATCTTATCTTTTTAATTTGTTATCATTAGTTCTATGAGTTAACATGAAGTAACAATGATCTTATTAACTAACGTTAACAAAGATGAATAAATACTTAATGCATTAAGTAATGGGACCTTATTACACTTTATTTTAAGGTGTCCACTGTAAAATAAAGTGTTACCTGTATGATACAGTATACATATTATACGTCATTTTATGTGTTGGCCTCTTCAGAGAGAGAAGACCTTTAAAAGCAGCATCATTGAGATGACGGAATTGGACCGAGGAGTGAGTTACTGTTTTAACGTCCAGGCCTTCCTACCATCCCGCGCTCCGGGCAAACAACACGGGGAGCTCAGCCACATCCAATGCTCTCCGGAAGAACCCCCATCTGTTTTTGAAGGTAACGCTTTCACTCTTTAAACAACAAGACTTGGTCTGTCAGGGATTTTCAGCACAACAATCCCAGGAAAAGCAAACGTTAGGAATTTTGATAGGGAGTGAATCATTTTCCCAAAATAGACTCACTCCCCTGATCTGGACTCTCGCTGAAACGCATCCATTTATGAAGTGTGGGATAGCTGATATAGTATCATATCAGAGGATTATATGGACTGCGTTATTCACAGCGCTGAGACATTTTAATGCAACTCATAATTGATAAGAAACGTGTCTGTTGGGCGGATTGTGATAGTTGCCAATGAATCATATCAGCGTCAAGGGACCAATACAGCTGCAAAAATTCCTGTGGTATCCAATCGAACTCATCATTGAATCAAGAGTTTGTGTGACCATAATGACGATGATGCAATGTTTTTGCAGTGTACAGCATGGGAGTCATCGTAGGAGCCATTCTTATCATCACTTTGGCGATAACAACAATCATTATTGTCATCGTGATGTGCTGCAGACGAAGAAAGCGAGCGAAAAACACAGGAAAAGAGGGATTACCATTGAACGGTGTGTGAGGAGTGCGGATGCCCTTTTTGGTACGTCTAAACTGGACTCTCCCTTATTGATGGAGGATGGCGTCCCGTTCCTCTATAAAAAAAAATTGTGTTTCTGTGAAACCCCGAAAATGTAGATATGTTAGACATATAATTTAGCAAGACAAGACCTTTAAACTGTCAGGTGGTGGGTTCTCTAGTCTGAAGTGTACTGTGTAAATATTTTTATAAGCGCTACCTAATTTTATCTATTTGCTAACCAATGGAAATACTGTATGGTTTTTTGTGTATGCACTTGGGAGAATCAAAATCGTATTTTATGAAATGAAACGGTAATTTATTTTTTTAGCTAATACTGTAAACTGTATTCGTTTTTTTGTGTTGTAATAGTGAAACGCTCTTCTAATTTAAGTTTTATCACATTGCAACTGTACATGGATAACCATTAATCAAAAAAACATTGTTAAATCCGGTGTATTGTTGCCATTTTGGTACACAAACGTTATTATTATACTGCAGACCTGTGAATCAAGTGGGAATGGTACTGATGTGGACTTAAAAATACACATACACAAATAAATACATATACAAGAATGCACATGTGGACTAATCAGCATGCAGATCTTTGCCTTTATATTTTCTAACTTAAAAGAACATGTAATATATTATGCCTTATTTGTATATTCAGTTAGAAAGATCAAACTTAGATATAAAGATGTTTAACACTTAACAGTAAGTTAAATAACTCAATGGCGCCCCCAATTGTAAGTTAATAGAGTTACATTAAATGTGACTCAACTGCCAAATACTTACAGGTCCAAGTTGTTTTACATTTAAAGAATATATATATATATATATATATATATATATATATATATATATATATATATATATATATATATATATATATATATATATATATATATATATACAGTCAAACCAAAATGTATTCAGACACCTTCAACATTTTCTCATATTATCACTATATTATTCTCTATAGTTTTGAAAATGGTAATAAAATAGAGTTAAACTGTGTCAGAACAAATTCCTCTTGATAATGTCAGATAACTTTGATAGAAAGGTATGTAATGGATCAACCAATCAGCTGTCAGCTGTTACATTTAAGTGCACAATTGGATAATACCCATTTAGGTCAACCAATGACCAGTCAATGCTTCATTTTGTTCAGTCTGTAAAAGGTCACATTAGCAAAGAAAAAACATTTCAGGTCAAAGTGTCTGAATAATTTTGGTCCTAAATTTTTATAAATGTTACTGGTAGTCCACTGTATGAAGAATATTTGGGTATAATATGTCACAGTTTACTTATTTTGCTATCCTCACTTACATAAATGAACTATAGAGTCTCCTGCACCCGCTAGTAAAATATTATATCTGGTGTCTGAATAATTTTTGGTTTGACTGTATATAAGAATTATTATTATTGATTATTTTTATTTATTTATTTTATGTCTTATTTATTTTAATGTTTTATTTATTATTTAAAATATATATGTATACATTTAAATGTAATATACACATTTATTGAATATATATATATATATTATTGCTGTCAATCGATTAAAAAAATTAACAAATTAATTGCAAATTTTTTCTGTAATTAATCGGATTTTAAAAAAACATTGAGTTTTTCATATTTTTAGATTGTAATAATTTCACAATTACTCTTCAAATTAAAATAGAAACAACTTAAAGACAGTATATTTTTATGAATGAAGGCCAGTATCACTGATACTAATAATGCTACTGAAAACATTTTTTTAAACATTAATGATAGACATTCAACATTACAGTATAATTGAAAGCTATATCAATTTCAATATGTATTATGCTTTAAAAAAGTAAGTGAACTTAAAACAGTCTTCACATAAACCCATTTTGTGACCTTCATATACACTGATCAGCCGTAACATTATGACCCAATATTGTGTTGGTCCCCCTTTTGCTGCCAAACAGCCCTGACGAGACTCCACTAGACCCCTGAAGGTGTGTGGTATCTGGCACCAATATGTTAGCAGCAGATCATTTGAGTCCTGTATGTTGCAAGGTGGGACCTCCATAGTTCGGACTTGTTTGTTCAGCACATCCAACAGATGCTCGATTGGATTGAGATCCAAGTCAACACCTGTGCATCAATGAGCCTTGGCCGCCCATGACCCTGTCGCCGGGTCACCGCTGTTCCTTCCTATGACCACTTTTGATAGACACTGACCACTGCAGACCGGGATCACCCCACAAGAGCTGCAGTTTTGGAGATGCTCTGACCCAGTCGTCTAGCCATCACAATTTGAGCCTTGTCAAACTCGATCAAATCCTTACGCTTGCCCATTTTTCCTGTGAACAAAATGTTCACTTGCTGCCTAATATATCCCACCCACTAACAGGTGCCGTGATGAAGAGATGATCAGTGTTATTCACTTCACCTGTCATAATGTTATGCCTGATCGGTGTATAATCAATATACAGAATTTGAATAAAGTTATCAAACACTTTAACTGCATAAATTATAAATTCAATGTAGATGAATCCTTATTAAAGCAACATTTTTTCTCTGTTACCTTTGATTAACATTAATGATAGAATCACAGCAACTGGTTTATTAGGCTGCTGTCACTTTAAGACCTGCCGCACATACCGCAGATCTGATGCGCATCTCATTTTCTCACAAGTTAATTTAAGACATTATTTCACTTATTATTTTCTGTAGCACTTTACAATAAAAAGTGTTACAGAAAATAACTTTTCAGAAACATTTCACTAAGCGAGTCAGGAGTTGATTCAGTCACAGCTTCAGATCGATTCACTTCAGTGAAGGATTCATCAGACTGATTCAAACCGGAAACTCATCTTAAAAGTTAACTATTAAAAGAGCAAACAGTTCATAAGAGTCATTAGTCAGACTACTCTGGTTGTGCTGAAACGTTCTTGATTCACCAAACAGAATTGGCTCATAAGAGTCTTTGCTAGTGAATCAGGGAACATTGGTCTCATTGTATTCCAACCTGATAGGACAACTCATTAAAAAGTCTCTTGCCAAGACCTGGTAACCGGACTTCTGCATAACATACAATACAGACTGCAAACTTACATTCGCAACTCAGATAAAATATGATTTTGCACAAATTAGACTGTATTTTTGCAATCATTTCAACAAATCACTTTTTTATGTAGTATAAATGTTTTATTTTGTTCATTGCAAAGAATTTACCTTAAAAAAAAACGGTTAAAACTAAATTACAACAGAAGTAGTGCAATTAGAAAGAACTTTTGCCAAAGTGACTGCTGTGTTTATTAAAAGCAGACTACAAATGCTACAATGACGTCAAAGTTGGACTTTGCGCTTAGAGACGGATGTCTGGTACACACACTTTCCGTCTGGCTGGATGTAACTTATCAACATCTCAGTTGTATTGACCTCAAAGTACACGAATGCTCCTGTCGTCCGATTGACCATGTTGGAGAACAGTTGCCAAGACGATGGGAAGCTGTTCTTGTGGTCAGTGTCAATTTCCTCTTGAATTCCAGTTCCGCTGACAACGTACGAACTTCCATCGTCTTCTCTGATAAACTGATGAAAAGGAAATCCTTTTTACATCATATTTATAGTTCCATTGCTTAAAGCTGATCAATACAGTAACAGTCATAATGCAAAGCACTTTAGCACCCATAGAAGTCATAATACATTTGCTTAAAGCCACAATATGTAATTTTTCGCCACTAGAGGACGCTTATTCAAAACAAAGGCGTTGCTTGATGACGCCTTGATTTCGCAGAGCTTTTATTATGCCGCAAACAAGCTCTTCCGCTTCTTCCGCTCATGTGTATGTGGGGTAACACAGCGCTGTTTTATCATATTAGATACATTTGAGTGTGTTGAAAGTTGTTATAATGCTACTCTATGCGTACACTCGGCGGCTACTATGAGACACTTGTTACACACTGCAGTAAGCTAGATCAATATTAGGCATGGTAAAACATGGTACTCGCGGTAAATCAAGAAAACGAGATTTAAACATTAAGACTAAATGTGTTTAGCTGTATAACAATGATTCGTTTTCTGTCGATGAATGTATCCAAACAGTTGTGTTTCCATGGTTTCTACAAAATAAATGTCATTGATAGGCGACGCACGGACGTGGTTAAAATAGCTTATTTCTCTGGATTTAAAGATTCTTGGAAACATTTTGGATAATGTACACAAGTCAACAAAATATATACAGTAACATGGTCCTAGTGGTTTTTGGATACTTTAATACAAAAAAACCTTACATATTGTGCCTTTAATACAATGTTTTATTAAAAAATGGCTTGATTTACTTTCACACGATAATATGATGTTCAAGATACCGACCTGCAGACTGTGGTCATGCCCACACAGATATAAGGAGACACTGTACTTCTTCAGGAGGGGCCTGAGTTTTGATACCAGGCACTTGGTCGGACCATGATGACCAATGGACCAGACTGGATAGTGACCGGCCACAATGACAAAATCTGACCTAGGGATACAAACCAAAAGACGCATTTATTATAAAAGCACTTGATGAATATCAACTTCGTTTCACTTCTGATGTGGAAAACACCTGTGAGTGTTTGCATGCGCAGGCTGCTTTAATTCTCAGTGGAATTTTTACAGTATTTTCCCCTGCACATGTGATGACATATGCGACTTGTCTTTAGTTTTATCTGGCTGCTAACAGTTTGTACATTAAACACAATCCTCTCAGCTTAACCTTTCGTCCTTTTTCAAGATCATGATAACAAGTATTCACTTGTAAGAATTTTGTTTTCAATTCATAAAACTGTCATTCATTTAAAAAAGAAACATGAACGTGACTTGAACTATAGCAGCAAAATTGAATGATGTACTTTTATTAGTTCTATAAACTGTCATTGAATGGAAATTTTTTTTAACCATGTAAAGCCTGAAAAATGGAATAATCGTCAGAAAAATCTAGTTTTTTTTTTTTATGGAACATACCTTTATACAAAAATAAAATAAAATCTAAAAAAGCTTGCATAATTGTTTTTATGTTTTGTATCATATTTGATACATTAGCATTTTGTGGCCCATATACCTATAGTATGATATTGAGAGTATCAAAATTATTCCATTTTATTTAGAGGCCCAAACTGAGCAAAAATATGTAGTATAGATGTTATTTATATGTCCAAAAAGAAATTCTGATAGCTTGTAATGAAAATCGATAAGATTATCATAGCAGTATAATACAGTTATGATGGAGGAAAACATATATTTAAAATCTTTTGCATTCCCCCAAGAAACTTTGCGTTTGCTCCCAAATAACTTAACATTTTTGCAGGCGAGTGCAAAATATCTCAGGGGAACGCAAAACATTTGCGAGAGAACAAAAAAGCATTGGCATATAATATTTCCACAGTGTTTACACATTTTGGTTCAGATTTAAAAGTCGGAATCAAAAGTAATCGGAAGCAATTATTTTAACATTAATTTTTTTAATATATATTCACAGCAAATAACAAAGTAGTATATATTAATTATATACACACACATACATACATTTACAAAAAATGCAGATAATATTATATATTATATAATATCAGTTGTCACTCTATATCTCCCAATAATATGTCTTAGTAAGATGATATTTAACTGCTTAATTTTATTATCAAAGCTCTGTAGTTTTTATTGTGGGGGCAAAATATAAAATGCAATGCAATGAAGATTGAGATATTTACTAATGAATATTCATTATATATGAATATTCAACTCTAGTATATTTGATGCTGACATTTTAGCATGATCTTTCTCAAAAAAAATGACGTACACTCTAAAAAAAAAGGTTCTATATTGCACCAAAAATGGTTCTTGGCTCGTAATCATAGGGGAACCTTTTTTAGTGCTATATAGCACCAATTTTGGTGCTTCAGTGGTTCTTCAGCGGTTCTTCAGAGGTTCTTCACCGGTTCTTTGACTAAGGTGCTATATAGCACCTCTGAAGAACCGCTGAAGAACCACTGAAGCACCAAAATTGGTGCTATATAGCACTAAAAAAGGTTCCCCTATGATTACGAGCCTTTTTTTTAGAGTGTATGGTTAATCAAGTAAACCTAGAGTAAGTTGCTTCAGTCCAGTAAATGTTCATTAATAACAATATTTTGACATTTGACATTGATGCATTTGGCAGACACTTTTATCCAAAGCGATTTACTGTGCACTTTGGGCAATCAAAGTATAGTGGCAATCCCCCTAAAGCAAGGACACTGTGATGGTGGCAACTGCTGGGATTGAACCAACAACCTTCTGCATATTAGTTCAGTGGTTTAACCCACTAGACCACCATCTCTACTGAATTTCAGTTATGTTTACTTATAAAAATCGTTAAATATTTCACAGCAAAAAGACATGTACCATGATGTTTTACTAAAGTACTAAAATACTTACTAAAAAAAACCTATCTATCACTATCAGATGACAGAATGCATATAGAATATTGTGTACAACAGGTTTTTACATTTTGATAGTATTGATAATTTAGAGGCCTTACAAATGCATGTATCAAATATGATGTAGGGTTTATAGGGTTAAACGTTTCTTCTTTGTGTTCCACACAAAACATAACAGCATTTATGTTGACAATAACAGAATTAATTGTTGAGTTGGTCATATTTTTAGTAAGGAATGCCAGGAGTGTTTTTCCATGTCCTATCTGGGATTCAAGAGAATGCGAGGGTGGATCTGAGGCGGTGAAATTAAAAGTGAGAGAGAATAAGTGAAGGAATGTGACAATGGAGGAGTGGAATGAGTGTGGCAGGTCAGGCCCTTTAAAACACACCCTAAAATTCCTGTTACAGGACTAATATTTGCTCAGTAAAAAGTTAAACACATTGGATTTCAGTGTTTGTTCATCTACATATATTAGATATTGGGCAGCTTTTGCAAGAGTTTGCTTTTGGCTGTTAACTAACTATGTTGTACTAATATCTCACCTGCTATTTTGAAGTTTCTGGCTGATCCACTTCAGCTGTTGGTTAGCAGCACCGTAGTCCTCCGGGCCTACAGGGTCAAGCCCGTCATAGGTGTTGCCACACAAAACCACTGTGTCGATCATCAGAACCGTGATGGACGTGTTGCTGCGGGGAACCTTGAAGTTCAGCTCATAATAGAGGTCGGGGTAGATCCTGCCAAACATTAACAGCAGCCCTCTGTGGTCATGAATGCTCATGTTTACATTCTTTATTGCACAGACGTTGACCTTTGACCTCTGACTCACCATCTTTCAGATCTGTTTGAGTAGGCAATCTGGGCTGACACGTTTCCACGGTGATCGTGATTTCCTGCTACCAGGTACCATGGCACGGCCTTCAACGCGGGATGAGAGAACACACTCTCATAGGTAGTCTGAAGAATTGATTAGAGCTTCATTAGAATATCATTTTTTTAAAAATGTGTGTGTACATGTGTATATATAATATATACAGAAATACAGAAAAAAACAGTATAATATTGTGAAATACACTCTAAAAAAAAAGGCTCGTAATCATAGGGGAACCTTTTTTAGTGCTATATAGCACCAATTTTGGTGCTTCAGTGGTTCTTCAGCGGTTCTTCAGAGGTGCTATATAGCACCTTAGTCAAAGAACCGGTGAAGAACCTCTGAAGAACCGCTGAAGAACCTCTGAAGAACCGCTGAAGAACCACTGAAGCACCAAAATTGGTGCTATATAGCACTAAAAAAGGTTCCCCTATGATTACGAGCCAATAACCATTTTTGGTGCAATATAGAACCTTTTTTTTTTTAGAGTGTATTATTACAGATTAAAATAATAGATTTCTATTTTAATGTACTTTAAAACATAATTTATTTTTACGATGCAAAGCTGAATTTTCAGCATCTTTACCCCAGTCTTCAGTGTCACATGATCCTTCAGAAATAATTTAAATATACTGTGCATATTTATACAGTGAGGAAAATAAGTATTTGAACACCTGTCTATCAGCTAGAATTCTGACCCTCAAAGACCTGTTAGTCTGCCTTTAAAATGTCCACCTCCACTCCATTTATTATCCTAAATTAGATGCACCTGTTTGAGGTCGTTAGCTGCATAAAGACACCTGTCCACCCCATACAATCAGTAAGAATCCAACTACTAACAGGGCCAAGACCAAAGAGCTGTCCAAAGACACTCGAGACAAAATTGTACACCTCCACAAGGCTGGAAAGGGCTACGGGGAAATTGCCAAGCAGCTTGGTGAAAAAAGGTCCACTGTTGGAGCAATCATTAGAAAATGGAAGAAGCTAAACATGACTGTCAATCTCCCTCGGACTGGGGCTCCATGCAAGATCTCACCTCGTGGGGTCTCAATGATCCTAAGAAAGGTGAGAAATCAGCCCAGAACTACACGGGAGGAGCTGGTCAATGACCTGAAAAGAGCTGGGACCACCGTTTCCAAGGTTACTGTTGGTAATACACTAAGACGTCATGGTTTGAAATCATGCATGGCACGGGAGGTTCCCCTGCTTAAACCAGCACATGTCCAGGCCCGTCTTAAGTTTCCAATGGCCATTTGGATGATCCAGAGGAGTCATGGGAGAAAGTCATGTGGTCAGATGAGACCAAAATATAACTTTTTGGTCATAATTCCACTAAACGTGTTTGGAGGAAGAAGAATGATGAGAACCATCCCAAGAACACCATCCCTACTGTGAAGCATGGGGGTGGTAGCATCATGCTTTGGGGGTGTTTTTCTGCACATGGGACAGGGCGACTGCACTGTATTAAGGAGAGGATGACCGGGGCTATGTATTGCGAGATTTTGGGGAACAACCTCCTTCCCTCAGAGCATTGAAGATGGGTCGAGGCTGGGTCTTCCAACATGACAATGACCCGAAGCACACAGCCAGGATAACCAAGGAGTGGCTCTGTAAGAAGCATATCAAGGTTCTAGCGTGGCCTAGCCAGTCTCCAGACCTAAACCCAATAGAGAATCTTTGGAGGGAGCTCAAACTCCGTGTTTCTCAGCGACAGGCCAGAAACCTGACTGATCTAGAGAAGATCTGTGTGGAGGAGTGGGCCAAAATCCCTCCTGCAGTGTGTGCAAACCTGGAGAAAAACTACAGGAAACGTTTGACCTCTGTAATTGCAAACAAAGGCTACTGTACCAAATATTAACATTGATTTTCTCAGGTGTTCAAATACTTATTTGCAGCTGTATCATACAAATAAATAGTTAAAAAAATCATACATTGTGATTTCTGGATTTTTTTTTTTATTGGATTCTGTCTCTCACAGTGGACATGCACCTACAATGACAATTTCAGACCCCTCCATGATTTCTAAGTGGGAGAACATGCAAAATAGCAGGGTGTTCAAATACTTATTTTCCTCACTGTATATTTTAGACACGTTAGTATTTTCTCCATTAAAAGTGGATTTAAGCCAATTATTTATACACTATATTGCCAAAAGTATTGGGAAACCCTTCCAAATCATTGAATTTGTATGTTACAATCACTTCCATGGCCACAGGTATATAAAATCAAGCACCTAGGCATGCAGACGCTTCTACAAACATTTGTGAAAGAATGGGTCGCTCTGCAGTTGTTCTGAAGAGTCAATAGCTACAGACCTCCAAACTTTGTGTGGCCTTCAGATTAACTCAAGAACAGTGTGTAGAGAGCTTAATGGAATGGGTTTCCATGGCCAAGCAGCTGCATCCAAGCCTTACATCACCAAGTGCAATGCAAAGCGTCGGATGCAGTGGTGTAAATCACGCCGCCACTGGACTCTAGAGCAGTGGAGACGTGTTCTCTGGAGTAATGAATCACGCTTCTCTGTCTGGCAATCTGATGAACGAGTCTGGGTTTGACGGTTGCCAGGAGAACGGTACTTGCCTGACTGCATTGTGCCAAGTGTAAAGTTTGGTGGAGGGGGATTATGGTGTGGGTTGTTTTTCAGGGGTTGGGCTTGGCCCGTAGTTCCAGTGAAAGGAACATTTTGGACAATTTCATGCTCCCAACTTTGTGGGAACAGTTTGGGGACGGCCCCTTCCTATTATTCCAACATGACTGCGCTCCAGTGCACAAAGCAAGGTCCATAAAGACATGGATGAGCGAGTTTGGTGTGGAGGAACTTGACTGGCCTGCACAGAGTCCGGTCCGGTGAAGATGTTATAGCTGAAAAGGGTGGGCCAACTCCATATTAAACCCTACGGATTAAGAATGGCGTATATTTTGGCAATATATATATATATATATATATATATATATATATATATATATATATATATATATATATATATATATATATATATATATATATATATATATATATATATATATATATATAAAATATATATTGTAAATAAATAAAAGTAATTATTAATAATTCAATAATTATTAATTAATAATATAAAAATGAAATAATGTTATTCATAAAAGACAAGTACATTATGCTATTTAAGTAGATTTGAGTAATGTTTATTTTTTGTAAGAGATGTAAATGGTTTGTGCATATGGTGTCATTCAGTACCATGGTAGAGAATATATCAAAGCACCATGGTATTACCATCTGGAACCTCACTGTACCATGGTACTTTTATTACTTTATTTTATAGTTTCTAAATTTGTTGAGGCTTCTAATAACAATTACTGTATTTACACTGATGTAAATATGATGATGAGGAGCCATCCAGATTTACTTGTGCTTACTTTGGTTTTACTACAAATGCAACAAGTTAACCATATGAAATACCATAAAAGAAAACACCATGGTATCATTCAGTACAGAATATATCAAAGCACTGACATTATCTGAAACCTCACTGTACAATGCTACTTTTTAAAAATATTTTTATTTCATTAAATTGAAATGTGATTAGGCTACTAATAACATTACTATAGTTACATCTATCTAAATATGGTTATGAGGAGCCATCCCGTTTTACTTGTGGTAAAACTATTATTTCTATATAAAGCTTGACTGTGTTTTGTTCCTCTACCACTAGAGGGACCTGTCTGTCTTTCACACAAACTATATCACATGTCCTGATGGTGTAAATACAGTTCATTGCGCTAAAGTACCCTGGACATGGTCCCACCGTCTGCTCTTCAACCTGTCTGATCCTACTTTAACAAACCTTGAAGCTACACTGCCTGTTGTACATGTCAACCCAGTGAGGAAACATATTTTACATGGTGGATGCCTCAAATGGCTTGAGATTATTTCCCAAGCACTTAAAGTCACCATGAAATCATCTCTACTGTTGTGTTTACTGGCACAAGGGCCTCCTGTCACTCGCATGAGATCGACCAATAGCAAACCACAACCATCCAATCAATTCCCGATGGACAAAATCAAATCCTGCCTTACATTTTCACTCGAAAATACATCACAATAGGAAGAACCTCCATCTAATGGTGACTTTAAGAAAGAAATGTAGGAGAAGAAACTTGGTGATCACCTTAAAGCGAGTGTCATCTACGTCTCTGACTCCACTGAAGTAGAAGTGATCTCCGAGACTGAGGACAAAATCCAGACCTGAGCTCTCAGCAATTCTGCCCAGTTCAGTCGCTGTGTCATACTCATGTGGAGTGTAGTAGGGGTATAAAGGAAGTCCACCCCAATCTCCAATCCCAACAAACCTTAGAAAAGCTGAAGAGAAATAACAGACTCATAACACATGGGAAATTCTTACAGAGCCGGTTTTTCTGCTCTATCATGTGGCCAGGTACGATGACACTTCCTGTTATTTGAAAGTTTGTATTCATATATGAAGAAAATACATGAGAAATACTCTACCTTGTTCATTGGCCTGACATGGTGGGCTGAATGCCTGAAAGCAGGAGATAAGAAGGAAGGCCAACCACTCCATTTCATGCCTTCAGATGGCTGATCTGATGCTGGAAACTGTCACGGTGTAAAAGTGAAGCTACGGGTTTGAGTGTCACACAGACACTGACAGCTTAACATTCTATTCTCTGCACCTACAAAGGAAACAAGATGTGGTTTATGACAAGCTTCCTGTATTGAGCTCAGAATGAGTGAAGCACATGATGAGAGGCCAATGTTCACCAGTTTACACTGTAAACAAATGCATGTTATTATCAGCTATCCGAAAAAAAAAGGGCTTAGAAATACAATAACAATACTAGTACAACTACTAATAACAAATTAATTGTTGCTGGTAATAAGAATAATTTTATAAGAATTGTTAATCTATAATTGTAATATAATATATAATTTTTATAACATGATCAGCTATCAAAAGTGCACAATTAGAAATGAAAAATACTATTTGTAACTAAACAACTGTATAGTATTTTTATATTTATTTGTATTATATATTATATGTATTTTATATATATATACTGTATATATATATATATATATATATATATATATATATATATATATATATATATATATATATATATACTGTATATATATATATATATATATATATATATATATATATATATATATATATATATATATATATATATATATATATATATATATATATATATATATACTTTTTTATATATTATTTATATGTATTATATTATTGTTTATAATAATTTAATATAATAATTTTCAGTTGCAACAAAACAAGTGTTTAATAATAATAATTACTACTATAAGTATTATTATAAATGAAATAGTAATCATATCAAAATATATTTTTCATTATTCATGCCAATTATATATTAAATATTGACAATATTACTGCACTGACACATAACAGTTTACACACACACAGTTAATAATAATTGGAAGTTTTAATCAGTATGTTTATAATTCATAAATATTTATAATAATTATTAACAGTTACAAACAAGAGAGCTCAATAATAAATTATACAATATTATAAATAAATCATACTTTTTTACCTTTTATTTTCTTATTTTAATTGTAATTTTAAATATGAAATATTTCACTCACTCATTTTTTAAAATATTTAAAAAAAAATATTCTCTATGAAATAAAATGTTGTGCTAACCTCAGTTGATCTTTAGTAACAGAATTATTGTGTAGTGATAGAAATTCTGTTTAGTGATCCATATACCAACCTTTTATATCATATCAAGCAGATGTGTGTTTTGTGTGGCTCTGGTTAGAGTTTACAGTCTATGGTTTACAGTGGAAGCTATCCAGCAGATTTCATAAATCATTAATCATACACAGAATAGCAAGTCACACACAGCCTACACTACTATGCAGTCTTCCATGCGGTACCATAGTAAAGTGATGGTAATACCACTACTGAAAACATAATGCCAACTTTAAAATGAGATGGACTGTAGTTTAAAATATCAAACGGCACCATTTCTTAATAGTACTTTTAAAACCTTTGGCCAAGAACAGGTGACGATATGTAAAATTACATCGTCATGTGGAGGGTGAAAGGTCAAAGCACCGTCTAATCTAAATGACCTTTCACTTGCATTTGATGTGTGTTAAATGTCAACATTCATCTTTTCAAAGATTTCCTAAAGTAACCATAATGTGCAATAAACCAGTCCAACTGAATTGACACTCTCTCTCGTAATCATCAACACAATCTACAACCGTTTCTTCAAGACAAGAAAGTGCAGACTTCGTAGTATCAATCTTTTTTTAATGAAAACATACAGCAAAGTGGTTCATTTGCTTGATGCGTGAAGTGCTACGACAATGACGTTTCTTACAGTTCTTACATACAACAACCGTTCGGCGGAGAAAGATTCCTTTCGCATCAAGAAATGCCATCAAAGCTGGAGTAAACAAGTGCATAGGCAACCTCTCATCGAACAGTTGTACTTTACGAGGATTCTTGATTTCTCAAATCACCGTACCAGGTAAAGTGCACCAAAAAGCAACTCGCACACACCCAAAACCGCCCAACCATGCTGCAGTGAGCACTAAGGCCACTTTTTAGCTGATGAGAAAAAGGCAATAATAGTTCACTATCGTGCTTCTAACACATTAAACGCTCAGTTCAGTCCAGTGGCATTGATTTGTGTGACCCCATACAGACACATTTCATGTATTAAACAATTTAGAGCTCAGACACAAGACGTATTTCCATGGTATACATTCTACATTCCCACGCATACTTAACGGATGTCCTATCAATTGGACTGCTTAAATTACAAAATTATATACAATCATTCAGGACAAAAGTAGTGTTAATACATTTCTAAACACAGTTTCATCCCATAAAGGTTATTGATGATTAAAAACAAACTCCTAGATTAGGTTGTCAGGCGACTCCTTAAGAAGTGAATGGTTAGGGCCCCTAGCTAGGGCCGCTGATAGTATAGTGCTGTCGCTCCTCTTTAAGAGCCAAACTCCACAGTTTCAGCGGTGATGAGTTTGAATTCATAGTTTCCTCTGCCATCCATATGGAGGTAGTACTGTAAAGAAAAAAGGACAATTTGTGCTTAATGTAACGACCCAATCACGATAAATTTAAAGCGACAGAAAAACATTTAAAGTGATAGACAAGCACACGCTTAGAATAAACAGATATTGTCCACTGGTGTGAACGCTAATATAGTTATCTTTATAGTTATCGTTCTTGGTGTGAACGGGCCTTAAGTTCTGTGATTTTCAACCCGCTTTGTATTGTTCCAATCTCTGTAGTATATGAAAATGAACGATGTTTACGAGAAATCCATGTTTATTTGTCAGCAAAAGTCTGTCGGATGATGTAAAATCCAGGGCTTTCGCGAAAACTAGATTATACTTGCGCATTTTTGTATCCCTGCCCACAGACAGTCGGATTGGCGGAGGGTTATTAACAAAAGTTATTGTAAGAGTAGGTTTATTAGGATTAGGAATTATCGTAAATATGTTTTTGCTAGTTAAAAAAATTGGACATGAACACCCTCTCAAGTCGCATTTACCATGTATTTACCGAGATGGGCGGGTCACACACAAACTTTAAAAACATGCCATTCTTCATTAGTTTTTTCCACAACCGCTACGTCACTGTCTTTGTTAAAGAAGTGCATATTTACATATATGAATAATCCTTTGAAGCATACTGTATGTACTATACACAGTGAAAATAGCTTGTAAGTGACCGAAATACCAGAATTGTCCGCAAGCTGACTATACGCTACTATAAACTGACGTGGTGAATGTTTATATGGTTGTCAATTGATCGGACGCTAAATATCATTATGGCTTTAATACGATTTTCACAATTAATAGGCAAAAATAAACCTGGTGAGACTTTTCGATAGCATGTGAAGGCAGGATAAAAGTTTGCTAAGAAGTATTTCCTACTCAAAAAAGGCACTATTTGAAATCTGGGAGCGGCCTTGGACTCTTTTCCTAACTATTTTGGCAAAAAGGAAAACAACAGCCCTTGTAATTGGTTTTCTCTAGTCAGAAAGCACCAACTTAACAAAAAAATACTGCATAGACAGCCGAGTTGTGCTGAAAGCACATTTCGCCAGTGAAAGTAAACAGTAAAGTACCTATTTAAGCATACGTAGGGTGAACGTCAATAAATATTGATCATGGGGAAGCAGAACAGATCTTACCTCATGATGCTTCCACAGGGACTTTCTGTGTGAGACTGTGAACAGGGTGATGCCAACCTGCCAATTAAAAAGCACACATGCAGGGAAATTTCAGCAAAATGTACTGAAATATGAAGGGGAAATTTCTTTAGGATGGAGAAATCTCTTCAGCGCTGATGTGATGTGATGTCAGGTACCTTTCTGCAGTGACTGTAGATGTAATCCTCCACGTCTACGCTCACGGCACTGGTGCACTCATCCAGGATGGCAAACTGGGGCTTATGGTAGAAAAGCCTGGCCATCTAAGGAAAACCCATCATTTTATAAACCTTAACACATCTCTAAATTCTCATTTATAAATATACAAATCTAATTGACATAATCTATTAATTTAGTGTACATGAGGAGCGATACTTTGGACCAACTAGATTTGTGTGGGCGGGGCTACGCATTGGAAAATTACAAGTTGAAAACTCTTTAGACATGTTATAAAAACTCTGATTTCTCCCACTTTCTCCCACCTGATTTTTCTTGACTGCCGTAACCATGTAAAAACAACAGACTCAATCAAATTGATTAAATAGAAATTTCCTGAGTCATTGGAGTACAGAATCTCAAATTCGTTACCTCATAACTACGCTAATTTCCGACATGTACTCAGTCTAAGGGTGCTCGTGTAATAGTATTGTAAAAGATCTGGCCTTTAACACAACTTCTTGTGCAGTGGTTAAAAAACAGGATGTTAATGAGACGACAAAGTCAACATACAATATCAGTATTTTTCCGTTGACTGCAGCTGTAAGGTCACTTTGCCTTATTGTATGTCAGACTTTGTTGAAAATGTCTTTGTTTACCGCCATTCTCTGCTTCTCTCCTCCACTGAGCACATCCATCCAGTCCTGAATCATGTCCCATGATCCCTCTCTCTCCAAAATGTGTCCTAACTGGACATTATCCAGGTATTCCTTCAGCACCTGGCACAACAAAAAAAGGATGATGGAATGAAAATGGATAGACATGGATCATTATAAACTCATCTGCATGTTAGGGTTTTACAGCATTTTAGATTGTAAAAAGTTTACAGTACCTGGTCAGAAATGCCTTTCTTCTTTTGGTCCTCATGGGTATCTGGGTAGATCACTTGATCCCTCAGTGAGCCAAGGGTCATGTAAGGCCTCTGAAAGCAGACAAAAACGGGAAGTTATTCAGCTGTTGCGGACCATTCAGATGTTCCGCAATGGGAAAAGAGGGATTTGTTTTACCTGAGGGACGTAGAAGAGCTTCCCCCTCTCTGGTTTCGTCAAACTCCCACCAAACAGTGGCCACAACTAGAGAGAAACAGACAACCCAACATTTAGCAGACAAAATGGAAGAGTTTCCACAGAAAGCCAAGAACTAGCACAGAATTCCAGTATCACAGAAGTGCTCACCTCTCCAAGAACCCGGAAAAGTGAACTCTTTCCACAGCCATTGGGACCACACACCAAAACATTGGCCCCGGATTTCACCTTTGAAGAACAATACACAATGAGATGAGCACACACACGCACATTAACAACAAACATCGCTTTGACAGGAATGGAAGCCTGTTTCCAACCAGACTGAAAAGTAAAGGTAAAAGGTAAGTGTTAAATAACATTTACAAATAAGTTGCAAAAAAGTCGCAATTGCAACAGTCATAGTAGTCACAATTACGAGAAAAAAGTAGCAATTATTACAAAAAATGTTGAAATGCGAAATATGAAGTCATCTTATGAAAAACGATTATGAGAAAAGGTTCCACATGTGAGATACGAAATCATACTACGAGAAACAAAGTTGCAATGAGAAAAAGTTGCAAATGTGAGATTAAATCATACTGAGAATAATAAAAAAAACATGAAATTACAAGAAAAAGTCGCAAATGTGAAATATGAAATCATATTGCGAGAAAAAGTTGTAACAATGAAAAACAGTCAAAATTACAAGAAAAAGTCACAATTACGAGAAATGGTGATAATTAAAGTTGAAAGTATGATAAAAGTTGCAAATACGAGATCAATCATCTTTTGAAAAATTTCTCGCAATTACGAGAAAACGTTGCTAATGTAAGATATAAAATCACTTCGAAAATAATGTAAAACAGTCGCAATTACAAGAAAAAGTCTCAATAAGAAAAAGTTGCAAATGTGAGATGAAATCCCACCGCGAGAAAAAGTTACAACAATGAAAAACGTCGAAAATTACAAGCAAAAGTCACAAATGCGAGACTGATAATTAAAGCTGCAATTACGATAAAAGCTGAAAATACGAGATCAATCATCTTGTGAAAAATGTCTCGCAATTATGAGAAAACGTTGCTAATGTAAGATATGAAATCACTTCGAAAATAATGTAAAACAGTCGCAATTACAAGAAAAGTCGCAATAAAAAAAAGTTGCAATTGTGAGATATGAATTCACACTGCAAGAAACAGTTGCAATGCGAG
The DNA here is from genome assembly GCF_949357685.1 of Gobio gobio. Taxonomy (NCBI): domain Eukaryota; kingdom Metazoa; phylum Chordata; class Actinopteri; order Cypriniformes; family Gobionidae; genus Gobio; species Gobio gobio. The sequence continues at coordinate 34,383,879 of NC_137119.1, forward strand.
AATCACAATTGAAAGATTCTAATAAGCAATTATGAGAAACAGTCTCAATTTTGCAACATGTAAAGAGATTGTTGATATTCAGAAAAACGTTGAGATATAAACATAAACGGTGAACAGATATAAGGGTCAAAATTGTGAGAGAGAAAAGTCATGAGCTGACAAAATAATAATAATAATCGACTAAACTATAAAATCAAACCATGTAATAAGTTAAATAGAACTTTAGATGCAAATACAATTTATGAAGTTTTTTATATGATACTACATTTATTACATTGATTGTCTCAGTACTGACAAGCGATTCGTAGAAATCATGTTTAACGCACCTCGAAGCATAGATCTCTGATCAGAATGTCTCCATTAGGAGTAGCCAGGGGCGTGTGATCGAACCTGATGAGAAAATCGCATATAAAATTGATCATAGTTGGCCCTCCTGACAATGAAGCTCTGAAATTGAGAGGACTGAGGGAAGCTGCTCTTACTTGATGATATGGTCAACGTTGATGATTCTTCCACTTCCAGGGATCAATGTGAGCTTTTCTGAAGTGTCTGTGTGTATGAAAAACATGAACAAATAGTTCAAAAGAAACTATGTATCTCTCTAAAGTTTGTTTCGGAGCTTGAGAGTCTCAGCAGCTCACCTTTCTCTGACTGAGACACCATGGTGCGTTCGTATTTCCCAGAATTCAGCTCTTTCAGGACCCTCATGAGCTCAGTGATGCGAGCAGTGAAGCTGAAGGGAAAGACAAATTAATTTTATAGCATCAAATGTGTTGTGCTTGTACCACACAACGTCAAGTTTTTAATGAAATGGCAAGCAATCAAATAACTTGATTAAACATGCTGATGCAATGCGATGAGGATGTGTGAACTTTTACCCTGACAGACGTGTCATTTCTCTGCCAGCAAGGACGATTCTGCCCAACGCCTGCGACATACGCAGCAGCATACGGCCGCTCTGATAGTAGTCCTGCAAGAGAACACGTCAAGATGGATAATCAAGCCCCATCCCTCATTATTCAAAATAAATATTAAGTTTTGCTCGGAAATTACATGCATTGTGAATGCAATCAAGGGCCACTAACTAGGAATAATCTCGATGTAAGGAGTGAAGTTTTACCTCCAGCAATTCAGCATGGGAGCTATTCAGGTGTCGAGGGTGAGACAAATTAAGGAATGGACGACTGACCACTAAATACCCAACAACGGTAGCAAAATCTGGAACAAGAGAGAACAAATGTATTAATCTTTTACGGTCCATGTTCATGTATATGTTATCTTGGCAAGATAATGAAACTTCCTCTTACACTTGGCGATAATGCTGTCCACCATACCCATGGAGAAACGGAAGAAGATGAAATTGTGAAGATGATCGACCTGCAAACAAACTCAGTTCAGCTAACAAACTCAGATATAAAGATTAATCATGCCATGCAAACCTTGATTATAAGGGTTTATATCAGTACCATACAGGTTGTCAGCCGATATTAGAGTATTAGATATTTAATTGTGGATGCTCATTTCATCTATTTTTACATTCAGATAACCTTTGCATGGTCACAAAGTTAATCTTTAAAAAATTTGGTTGAATAACTTAAATGTAAACAAAAATAGAAATTGGTCATACTATATGTTATAATGTAGATAGATAGATAGATAGATAGATAGATAGATAGATAGATAGATAGATAGATAGATAGATAGATAGATAGATAGATAGATAGATAGATAGATAGATAGATAGATAGATAGATAGATAGATAGATAGATAGATAGATAGATAGATAGATAGATAGATAGATAGATAGATAGATAGATAGATAGATAGATAGATAGATAGATAGATAGATAGATAGATAGATAGATAGATAGATAGATAGATAGATAGATAGATAGATAGATAGATAGATAGATAGATAGATAGATAGATAGATAGATAGATAGATAGATAGATAGATAGATAGATAGATAGATAGATAGATAGATAGATAGATAGATAGATAGATAGATAGATAGATAGATAGATAGATAGATAGATAGATAGATAGATAGATAGATAGATAGATAGATAGATAGATAGATAGATAGATAGATAGATAGATAGATAGATAGATAGATAGATAGATAGATAGATAGATAGATAGATAGATAATTAAGGGGTTTATTTATCCATTATCGGCAACAATATAAGAATAATTATCGACGTATCTGCATCATCCAGAATTTTATTGGTACATACTGATGCAACCCATTTGATAATGACAGCTCAGATTCATATAGTCATATACTCACCAGTTTCTTGAAGGTTGAATGAATTGTCTGTTTCTCCCTGACGTTTCCATTATAGAAGGCAATCTCCTCACTGAGAGGGAAATAAAAGCATTTAAGTGTGCATCAAAATTTGAGAAAAAACATTTGTAGCAGACAAAACTATACTGTCATATAGATACAAGTATGAAGGGTCACCTGTTTGTGATGAGACGAGAGTTGACGTATCGGTATTCTCCTTCATACTTCTGTTCGGTCACGGTCATCTTACCGATGGGCCTGCGCAGACGGGTCAGGAAGAGGCCGGAGATAAGAAGGTAAGCCATCATAGATGCGGGACCCTGTGCAAAGAGACCATCAGATCATCAAAATATCCAATCGCATTTATCCACAGGAGAATTCCACATCGTCTTTCCCAAACTCACCTGAGCTCCGATTGCTGTTGTCAATTTGAATATGTACAAGCCGATGTCCAACAGTGGCTGGAGAGGGGGAAAGTAAATACATGTACAGTTCATCCAAAGAAAAGAAACCTCAGCTCTTATCTGGTATTTTAGACGAAAGTGTGTTGTACCTTGCTGAGGTTGGAGTAAAGATCCACAACACTGTTACAGAACCTTTCCACATCCTGCGTCAGCAGCTGATCAGCATTAGCAATCCGGTTATCCAAGTTTCCCATTTTGTAGTACGTATATCCCCTATGAACCCAAAGATGGTGACATTAGTAATTAGATTTACATTTTCTTCAGAGAATCATATGGTGTCCATACATTGGCACCAAGCATTTTTCCTATACATTAACTAGTGGTTGTCCGATCTGCCTTTTTCGCCTCGGATACTGATTCTGATACCTGGGATTCAATATTGCCCGATACAGAGTACCGATCCGAAACTAAAAAAATAAAAAAGTTCTGAATGACCTAATAAACTGTATGCCTCACTGTGTGGAAGAGACTGGGATCATTCTTTTGTGAAAGGCATCAGGCTTGACTATCAAGTATAATAATAGGAACATTGAATCATCTTGGAGACTGTCATAACGGAGCGTGACACACAGTTTGAATGCTGAATGGAGAATGACATTGAATGACAATGGCCGAAGCGGAGGGAAGCATTCATGTGAACTTGAATTTAACGACTTGCACAATTGGTGGCTGATTAAATACTTTTTTGCCCCACTGTATATACAAGTTCTCCCACTTAAAAAGATGAGAGACCTGTAATTTTCATCATAGGTACATAGAAAATCACATTGTCTGATTTTTAAAGAATTTATTTGCAAATTATGGTGGAAAATAAGTATTTGGTCAATAACAAAAGTTCATCTCAATACTTTGTTATATACCCTTTGTTGGCAATAACAGAGGTCAAATGTTTTCTGTAAGTCTCCGCAAGGTTTTTTACAAGGTTTGTTGCTAGTAGTTTGGCCCATTCCTCCATGCAGATCTCCTCTAGAGCAGTGATGTTTAGGGGCTGTCGCTGGGCAACAAGGATTTTCAACTCCCTCCAAAGATTTTCTATGGGGTTGAGATCTGGAGACTGGCTAGGCCACTCCAGGACCTTGAAATGCTTCTTACGAAGCCACTCCTTCGTTGCCCGGGCGGTGTGTTTGGGATCAATGTCATGCTGAAAGACCCAGCCACGTTTCATCTTCAATGCCCTTGCAGATGGAAGGTAGCCTAGAAATCTAGACGCACCCTAGCGGCAGAAAATTTATTTTGCCGCGAGTGTAGTCTAGCAACTCTCGGTAGACCTCAGAGCTGGTTCTGCTTGCTACTCGTAAACAAAGAAGCTGACGAACAGCGGTCTTTTGAATCGGCTTTGGCCGCGACTCTGGAAGACTTGAGTTAAGCTTTTCTTTGAGAAAACAACAAAGAACAGCACTGAAGTCATTCTTAAGAAAAGAAGATGTGTTCTTCTTTTTTGCCGACCGGATACGCTGAAAGTCTATCAACTAATGTTAGCTCGGCTTCACCTTCTTTGCTCTGGTTGGTTGTGGCGCTCATGGCGCTATCCAATTGCCTGCAAAGGGAATTTGAAAGACAACCGTTTATCCCGCCCCTCGGATTGAGCCCTGTCAATGGTGAGTTTCCAGACCCAACATCTTGATGTGGGTCTGGCTTGTCAGGCTAGATGGAAGGAGGTATTTACTCAAAATCTCATGATACATGGCCCCATTCATTCTTTCCTTTACACGGATCAGTCGTCCTTGTCACTTTGCAGAAAAACAACCCCAAAGCATGATGTTTCCACCCCCATGCTTCACAGTAGGTATGGTGTTCTTTGGATGCAACTCAGCATTCTTTCTTGCAAAAGATGAGTTTTTACCAAAAAGTTATATTTTGGTTTCATCTGACCATATGACATTCTCCCAATCCTCTTCTGGATCATCCAAATGCTCCCTAGCAAACTTCAGACGGGCCCGGACATGTACTGGCTTAAGCAGGGGGACATGTCTGGCACTGCAGGATTTGAGTCCCTGGCGGCGTAGTGTGTTACTGATGGTAGCCTTTGTTACTTTGGTCCCAGCTCTGTGCAGGTCATTCCCTAGGTCCCCCTGTCTGGTTCTGGGATTTTTGCTCACCGTTCTTGTGATCATTTTGACCCCACGGGGTGAGATCTTGCGTGGAGCCCCAGATCGAGGGAGATTATCAGTGGTCTTGTATGTCTTAAATTTTCTAATAATTGCTCCCACAGTTGATTTCTTCACACCAAGCTGCTTACCAGATTCAGTCTTCCCAGCCTGGTGCAGGTCTACAATTTTGTTTCTGGTGTCCTTTGACAACTCTTTGGTCTTGGCCATAGTGGAGTTTGGAGTCTGACTGTTTGAGGTTGTGGACAGGTGTCTTTTATACTGATAATGAGTTCAAACAGGTGCCATTAATACAGGTAACGAGTGGAGGACAGAGGAGCCTCTTAAAGAAGAAGTTACAGGTCTGTGAGAGCCAGAAATCTTGCTTTTTTGTAGGTGACCAAATACTAAATAAATTCTTTAAAAATGAGACAATGTGTTTTTTTGTGTGATTTTTCTCATTCTGTCTCTCATAGTTGAAGTGTACCTATGATTCATTTTTTTGTTTACTTTTTTGCCCCGACTGCACATCTGTACCTCACATTAAACTATGGAATGGCTTCAGAAAACTTAGAATGTAGTCCACGAAAACTTTATGGTGCTTTTTAATGTTTTTGTGCCTTTTGTGTGGTATAACAATAACACAGAATAGTATACACACAATATATTTGAATCGGTCTCGTCTGGGCGATACCCGATCCGGAAAAAAAAAAATGGCAGTATCGGAGCGATACCGATACCGATACTGAGTATCGGATCGGCGCACACCTAGTTAATATTTTTAAGACTACTCATTTAAAATAAATCTTGAGCATATCTCAAAATGAAAGTATTATATGGGTCAATGACATGACATTGTTTGTGTCCAAATTCATTATTTTCCTACAAATAATTTTAATAAATACATGTCATATATCAAATTGATCTACAATATTTCCTTTATCCCTAATATTTATTTTATTTCCTACCCTTTTAATTTTTTTGTAATTCAATTGACTTTCTGAGTTGTGGTGTTTGAAAGACCAAAAATGTCAGGTGGTGCGACTGTACAAACGTACAAGCAGAAAACAAAACTGCAATAAAAAGGTTCATTTTCTTAATCAAATAGTTTGGCATTATTTTACGTTAAATTCCTTATAAATGTATCAGTCCTATTTCAAAACTATTCTATTACTTACTCTATTACAAAACCGTTAGTGGATGTCAGGGAGAGCGGCCGACATAAAAATGCCATTTTATGCAATGTTACTTTAAGAAAACCATGTGACAGCATATGACATCACACAGAAGACCCCAGAGGACCCCTTTGAGGCAGTAACAATGTTAATCACCCTCCCATGAAAATTTGATAATTTGACATTTTTGAGTAATAATAAGGTTGATTCAACTTATCATGTCAGGTGGTATGACCCGTGGAAAACTTTGATAAATGTGTTATTATAAAAATGTGCATTTGATTAAAAAAATGTATGTATAACCTTGAGTATGGTCAAACATTTGTATAGGTGTCCAAGTTAATGCCTGTTAAGATTTGAATTGAATTTGAAATGTCAGGTGGTGCGACCAGCAAATTTACATTTAAAAGTATCAATTCCCACTGCAATTGCAAAATGAAGTAAGAAATATAACTGTAAACTGTTATATAATGTATACAAATACTTTTTACGGTTAAAAACAAAACATAAAATGGAAAATTGGGAGTATGAATAGAAAAGTGTCTGTCTGTTTATATGAATTGGACTAAAAAGGCAATTCACCATGTGATATACATTTTAGACATTACAATGATTCATATGTATATTGTATATGTATATTATTTTAAATTAATATTTGGTTGCACCACCTGACATTTTCTATGTGGTAAAATCAGAAATCTTGATTAATAATGAATTATTGCTGTAAAACTAATATGAATCAACACCATTTTAAAACGGTTTTGCTTAAAATTATTATTATTATTTTTTATCTTAAAAAAACCTTACTTGTCATTGACCCATATACTTACATTTAGAAATGTAGGGATATATACATTTCAAATAATAGGTTTTTCCCCAAAAATGTATTTTTCCCCAAAATACTTTATTTTAATATTTTAATATCAGTCATTAATCGGTTACTGGTCAGAAATTTAATATCAATGCATCCCTTATAATAAAGTATAATTTAGTACATTATAACAAATACCTAATCATTTATGAGCAAATATAATAGTAATGCATGGCTTGCAAAAATAGCGTTATTATGCATTTTTTTGTAAAGAATATCTAAGTTGGAACATTAGCCCCTTTCACACACACAGTCTTTACTGGTAAATTACTGTTAAAGGGATAGTTCGCCCAAAAATGAAAATTCGGTCATCATTTACTCACCATAAAGTTGTTTCAAACCTCTATAAATTAAAAACACAAAAGATGATATTTTGAAGGATGTCATTTGAGGGGCCCCATTGACTTCCATAGTATTTTTTTCCATACTATGGAAGTCAATTGGGTCCATCAACTGTTGAATAACTCATATTATTCAAAATTTCTTTTGTGTTCAACAGAATAAAGAAAGTCATCAACTTGAGGGTGAGTAAATGATGACAGAATTTTCATTTTGGGTGAACGATCCCTTTAAGAGACAAGACCTTTGTCTTGAGAAGCTGTAACATTACCTGTATGATGCTGTGTGTGTGTGTGTGTGTGTGTGTGTGTGTGTGTGTGAACAATAAACAATGATTACTGGTACGAGCATGTATGAGGTCCGAACGGCTGATGTCACAGAGTTTACTGCAATTTTGGTACTACTGATGTGTGAATGGCATCTTACCGGTAAAAAGACAGAATGCTGTTGCATGTGTGAACAGCACGTTTGTGTATTTACCGGAAAAGTCATTCTGGAAATGTTATGCTAATTTACCAGCATTGCTATGTGAAAGGGGTCAATGTCATGGCAGTGATGGGCCTTACTTCAGGTACTCATCGTAGAGATGCTTGGTAAGCCTCACACGAAAGCACAGCTTCAGTTCATTCAAGCCCAACTTCAGGAAGTTGTTCACCAAGGCAATCTGAATGATCGAGATGCAACAAATTACAGGATGCAATGTTTCCATTCCAACACATTCCAACAATTCTTGCATTGAGCTCTCTTTCTGATATTAAACAAATGCATTCTAGCCTCAAAGATGTCATAAAAAAGTGATGTCAAGAGGAAGTATTGTTATTGGGAAGCAGTTTTAGTGTTAACATCATAGATTAGACTGTTAATATTCTCAGAACTCCTCTGACTTTTAACAATTACTACCAATGATTAAAAAAAGCAGAAACTTACAATGGGCATAGCCGTGATAAAGTTGAATAAGTACTTCTTGAAACCGTTAGTGGATCGACCAATGATTGCACTGCAAACCACAACGTGCACACAAACACACGCAAACTTGGTTTAGTTAACACAGAAGGGAATAAACACACATCCTGCCATTCTGTCCTTCATGTGCATGAAAAAAATTCATGCAAATTATCTTTGAGGAAGCACGCATTCATGACTACATTTATATTGCAGGCCAGAGGAGATCTGAAAGGTAAGCATGTGAGGAAACACAATGGACAGGTTCAGTGATGTAAATGATATGACGCCACCACATCTGTAACAATAAATTAGTTTTCACAGCACATGAAGATACAGTAAATTACCCCAGGAATGACAGTCAGGTAGGAATAAAAGTGCCTCTTGAATAAATTGATATCTCTGCTAATGATTCCACTGTCAAAGATTAAAAAATAAAATACAATCAAATCACATTAAATCAATATTTAAGTGGGTGCCAGGCGTCTTCACAAAGTATAATAGTGTAATATTTCACAGCACTAACAAATTTGATGTCTAGATCAACGCAGTACCTTTCAATCATAGTCCCGTTCTGAATCATCCAGACGTCGCAATAGGTCCGAGTCACAAGCATCACTGCGATCAGGAACAGGTACCATGTCTGTGACACACACACACACACACACACAATAAATAAATAAAGTGAAAAACAATAATGAGCTGAAATCATTGACTTGTATTTAGCAGATATACACACAATATTGTTCAAAACATTTTTTACATTTTTAAGAACTGTTACATTATGAAATATTATTCCTATTTTATAATGTAATTTATTCCTGTGATGTAAATCTGAATTTTCAGCATCATTACTCCAGTCTTCAGTGTCACATGATCCTTCAGAAATCATTCTGATACGCTGTTCAAGAAATATTTCGATTTTTTAATCGAAACATTTCGATATTATCAATGTTGTAAATCGATTTTTGTGGAAATCATGCTGCATTTTTACTTTTCTTTGATCATCAGAAAGTTGTTCAAAAGAAAAGCATTTACAGTCAAACCAAAATGTATTCAGACACCTTAAACATTTTCTCACATTATCACAGTTTATTCACCATAGTTTCGAAAATGGTAATAAAATATGACAAGAACTGTGTCAGAACAAATTCATCTTGATAATGTCAGATAACTTTGATAGAAAGGTATGTAATGGATCAACCAATCAGCTGTCAGCTGTTACATTTAAGTACACAATTAGATAATACCCATTAAGGTCAACCAATGACCAATCAATGCTTCGATTTGTTCAGTCTGTGGTGTAAAAGGTCACATTAGAAATTTAAGAAAAAACACTTCAGGTCAAAGTGTCTGAATAAGGTTGGTCCTAAATTTTTATAAATGTTACTGGTAGTCCACTGTATGAAGAATATTTGGGTATAATATGTCACAGTTTACTTTATTTTGCTATCTTCACTTACATAAATCAACTATAGAGTCCTGCACCCGCTAGTAAAATATTATATCTGGTGTCTGAATAATTTTTGGTTTTGACAAACTGTACATTTATAAATGCATTTTTTTTTGTAACAATGTAAAAAGTCTTTACTGTCACTTTTGATCAATTTAATGCATCCTTGCAGCCAAATAAAAATATTAATTTCTTTAAAAAAAGAATTTCCCCTTAAAATCACTTGCTTCTGATTAGCAAAAAAAAAAAGGAAAACTTTAATATTTGCCTCATCCCAACTTCTAGTTTCAGTAACAACTCTTGTCAAGTCATTGCAAGTGGACATTAAAAAGTAGGTCACAACTCTCACCTCTTTACACAAGAATTTCGGCACCATAATCCTGACGATCCGTGCGATCCGGATGAAAAAGAGCTTGTCCACAGCGGCTCTCTCCTTCTTGCCATCTTTCTGTTGGTTTTAAAACACAACAAGTGTTAAAAGTCAAAGGACACTCATGGAATATAGTCTCACACAGCCAGACCTTGAACTAAAGATCACGAATCCCACTTATTAAGTTATAATAAATATTAATAGTGAAAATGTGTAGAGATGTGCAGACGATTTCAGAGACAGTTCTGTTCAAGGACTTTCAGTACCTCAATCAGAACTCTGAATCACAGATTTGATGTCACTATCCTTGAACAATATAGCAAATCCAGTAAAAGGCATTTATATATTAGTGCTGTCAAATCGATTAATCGTGTTTACATAATATATGAGTGTGTACGGTGTATAATTATGTATATTTAAATACACACACACACACACACGCATGTATACATTTAAGAAAAAGTTGTTATATTTATGAATAAAATATTTATATATAATCAAATAAAATAAATATATATACAGTATATACGTGCAAATATATATATATATATATATATGTGTTTTTTTTGTTTTTGTTTTTTTTTATCTTACCTCGCTGTTCAGATCATTTGGAGAACCCTTTTTCCTGTTGAAAATTATGAAATGGATCAAAAAATAGTAATAGCACCAATAAACAATAGTAGTTGATTATTTTTAATCATATTGAATATGAAGCACTTTATATTATAAACATAATGCATTTACTTTTTTGGTCAAAAGTGTGCAGTATGCTCAGAAATCAAGTGAGTTCAAGGTGCAAGCATGAACCGTTTTTGACTATTTAACCACTAAAAACTACAGTAGATTTTTTTTTTTTTTTTTTTTGCAAACTGTGGCATCATTTGTCCAACACTGTCCTTCATGAAAGAGTCCTTTGTTGGACAGTGAGACTGCAACAAGCAATAATCATGTTCAATAAACTTCTTTATCTGGATGTAAATTACTGTATTTCAATATTTAAGATCTTTATAGGCTGCGTCTCAAAACCTAGTGAGGTGCCTACCTAGACAGCACATTTGGAGCATCGCAGCTCATTAGATTTTGACACATGGCCATAAAACTGGGCTCAATTTGCTGTAGTTGAACTGGGGTCACTCTGACACTGAACTCCAGCGTATCTGAATTCTTGCATTAAGACACTTAATGTGTGTTTTTACATACCTGTTCAGTCCAGCGGATCTTCGTCTCTGCTTTAGGAAGTATAAAATGAGTAGGACACCGCCAGCCGCAGCGGAGTTCTTCGCTGTCAAGTACTTACTGACGGCCGCCATGTTTCCTACTGAGACGGTCCGGAGAACAGCGGCGCACACAAGCCCGGAAGAGAGAGAGAAAAGATCCCTCTACCGGCTACCGTAGACTACTCATGACCTCATCATCACACCATCATCATGAACCTGCTCTGTGTTTATTAACCCTTTAGGAAACATTATACATATTACATACGCAGGAGAAAATAAAATGAACGAATTACCATGTTGAAGTAATAACACAGGCCTTACTCGGAAATTCACTTTATTAGATTATAACTTCTATTAGCATATTTTCCTTTGTATAACTGTTCCTATAGGCCTAGTTTACCTCCCCAGAGTTTCAAGAAATGGAGGAAGTTTTATGCTTTAACAATATAGTAGGCCTATATATAGTAGCCTAGCCTAAATAAATAAAATATTTACTAAATAAATCCACAAATAAACACTACCTTGGTATTAAACAAACCCCCATAAAAAGACATAAAGATCTTTGTAGATTTCCTATTAGAACATTTTAGTTTTTAGGCCTGCCGTTATCATGCTTTAAATAACCAACTTATAAAGACAAAAAGCAAAACTTATTAACATAATTAAATATACAGTTGTTACAGTGTAATTGTAGGCTATATTTAAGTACTGATTAATATTAATTAAGTACATGTACGGTATTTACATTTGTAAGAACATGTAACATATTTGTAACCCTTTATTTTGACATTGTCTTATTTTATTGTCTGCATAATCAACTTGAAAATATTATAAATTTGATTTGGAATATGTTACTTAGCCTACTGTAGAAAATGGTATTGTTACATAAATATCTTCAAAATAAAACAAGTTTCATATGGAGTGAAAGACGTTTTACTTATTCGTTGTTAAAAAAAAAAAAAAAAAAAAATATATATATATATATATATATATATATATATATATATATATATATATATATATATATATATATATATATATATATATATATATATATAAAACACACAATCATATGCTGTACAAGGACTGCTTTGTATGCTAAATAAATTTGAGGGTTACAAAACCTTTCCACTTTTATTTAGAATATATTACGTTACATGCACAACACTAGGCAAAACTGGAGTAAAATTTACCCACAACCAGTGTTGGGTGTAACTAGTTAATTAGGTACTGTAATTTAGTCACTTTTCCCTTGAAAAAGTAAAGTAAGGGATTACTCTTATTTTTCTGTAATTTAATTACAGTTACTTCTGATGTAATTGAACTAAATACTGTGTTGTAGAACAATTAAATGTGAGCCTAGACCACAAAAGCCAGTCATAAGTTACACGGGTATATTTGTGCCAATAGATACATTTTAATACATTTCCTAATATGTAAGAAAATGTATTATTATTGGTAATATGCCCTTGCTTAAGGACTTCATTTGGACAACTTTAAAGGCATTTTTTCTCTATATTTAGATTTTTTGCACCCTCAGATTCCAGATTTTCAATTAGGCTAGTTGTATATCGGCCAAATATTGTCCTATCCTAACAAACCATACATCAGTGGAAAGCTTATTTATTCAGGTTTTGTGGTCCAGGGTCACACATGTACTAGCTATAATATAATAGTGGAATTAACATCAAAATTGAAACTTTAAAATGCATGATTTTATGTATCCTTCTCACATTTGTAACTCTTTGGTCAGTTAATAAGATTCATTTATGTAGTTTTATTTTATTTATTTGGACGAATTAAAAGAGCCGTTTAATGTCTATCCTTGAATTACTTAAAGGTGCACTGTGTAAATTTTAGCGGCATCTAGCGGTTTCACTGTTTCACTGCGGTGTTCAAACGGTATCTTTATAGTGAATTCTTGGATAAATTTGGGTTTCCAGTTACACCAAAATAGTATGCTGTTGTATTTGACGCCATACCTAGTTATACATTTGTAAGAGCATGTGGAAGTGATTCTTCTGAAGCAATATACAGCGTGTTTTTAGGAGACACTGATATTCTGAAACTGAATATTATAACCAAGGAAACTCATAGTGGACCAGTGTATTTAGAAATATAAAATAATAAAGTAAAAGTGGTTACATTTAAAAGTTAGCAGGGTATATATCCAGCTAAGAGGTTTAATTTAGATATTGATTATTCATGACTTTTGTTCCATAGAAAAATAATCTATTATCCATCTGTTTTGTAATTGTATATAGGCCTACACAAATATTTTTTGGGTGGATGTGGAAAATTTCATTGGGTGGAAAACAAATGTTTGATTTAAATTCAATCATTTTGATATATGTATGTATTATTCCAATCAAAGTAATAACAATAATTTTACTTTTATTGTACAACTTTTTATTATTTTAGGAAAATTTCATATACACAAGAATAAATGGTCAGGTTCAGGAGGACTATTGCACCAGTTTGGAGAACATTGGCAATAAAAAAAAAAAGCAAGGAAGACTTGTCATATTCTTGAATGACATGAATATGGATTTTTTTTTTATTGATGGATCAGGGGTTTGTACACTCTGGCATGTTTTGTTTTTGTTTGTTTTCTGTATTAATATGTAAATCTTTGTATAGCCTACTGTATACGAAGTTTATCTGGCTGATAAAAAAAAAATTATAAATTGGACCCGCGGTGTATGGAGATAGAAATGGCTCATTCTAAGGTAATACAAAACATAATGTTATCATAATCATAAAGTCAACTTAGTTTTCATTGCATTTCTGTTGTCATAAATACTACACTGCACCTTTAAGTAGGATTTAGAAAGTAATAATTAATTATTTACTTTTTGGAGAGAGAAATTTGTACAGTAATATAATTACGCTATTAAAGATGTAATTATGTAACTATGAGTTATTATGAATTAATAACTGGCCACAACACAAATGTAAACACAAAATTACACTTTTTAAACATAGTGATCTATTTTATCGAATTTATTTAATATGAATTAAATACCATTTAGAACAAATCTAGACATATAAATCGTAAATTAAACATTTTAATCAAAAATCCTCGGCTGACTGCCGCTCGATTTGAATACGTCTTCCGCATGACAGCGGAAGTGACGCACGGTGCTGCCAGGGCTCGCTTTGCGTAGCGTTCTCATCCGACGCAAAAAAGCGAGACAGACAACATCATCAGACGCGAGCGCAATACTGGATTAATCGCCAGCTACAAAAACACCAGCGACCGTACGTACCCACAGTCACTATACGATTAAGATGCATCGCTTTAGCTGCCCACTTGAGCGAGGTTTTGTTTGGGAAATTAATCGGATGGATGGAGGAGTGGGACATGTAGTGAATTGGGATAAAGTGGGATGCGAGATGCTGCTGTTGGCCTGTAGCACCGAGCCTGCGTGCGCAATGTCACGTCTATTATTATGATGTGTGTTGAGCATCAAAGCACGATCGTCATATGCAGCGATGCTAAAAGCTACCCTTTTATCCCTGCACGTAAAATATTAATTGGTCGACCGGTAGAGTCAGTTTACATTCGGGACTTCAGGCTAATTGAAAAGCACACTTGTGTTTCAGACAGAGGAAGATGCATTGAATGCGATGCGTTATGCGCATCTGATTTCCCCCCCAATTCCATTGCTTTGTGTTTTGGTGCATGCCTTGTAATCCAATATCTCGGATACACTCAAACAACACGAGCAGAAACACGTTGCATCTGTCATCAGCGCGCGATTTGACATATAATTTTTTATATAAATTCGACAATTTCTTGATAGGTCATTGAGTAACACATTGTCTACCTTTTTACATGTTACTGAACTCATGCTGTGCATTACAAATCTGTCAAAATATATGTGCCTTTGTGTTTCCAGACAGCTAATTTGATTGACAGGTCAAGTAGAGGGTGGCTTGAGGTTATTGAGGGACTGCATTTATTATAAAGTACTTGTTACACGTGACTGATAAAACTGGCAAAGCTGTTTTTTTTTCTCTTTCCTTTTTTTATGTTTTCTTTGTCCTGACCGATATGGATTATTTTGAGTGTCCAGCATGGAGAAGCATTTTTTTATATTGTTTTTATTTACTAATTATTCACAATATAAATGTATGTATGTACGTATGTATAAATATATAGTGCTGTCAAATTGATTAATCGCACCCAAAATAAAAGTTTATGTTTACATAATATATGACTCAATGACAAATAAGGTTTTTAAGATAAAAAAATAATAATTGTAAGCAATGTAATTTTAAGTATGGTTTTGATTCATATAGTTTTTTTTAAAGCTTTTAAGACAGCATTTATTCATTATTAAACAGGATTTCTGATTTTACCACCCAGAAAGTGTCAGGTGGTGCGACCATATATTCATTTAAAATATTATACATTTAATGTACTTAGCACTACTGAAAACTTGTAGATATGAATCATTGTAGCATATCACATGGTAAATTCCCTTTCCATGTATTGCCCTTTTAGTTCAATTCATATACACATTTTCAAAGTTTTCCAGGGGTCATACCACCTGACATGATAAGTTGAATCAACCTCATCATAACTCAAAAATGTCAAATTATCTAATATTTATGGGAGGGTGATTAACATTGTTACTGCCTCAAAGGGGTCCTCTGGGGTCTTCTGTGTGATGTCATAAGCTGTCACATGGTTTTCTTAAAGTAACATTGCATAAAATTGCATTTTTATGTCGGCCGCTCTCCCTACATCTGGATAAGTAAATTTTAAGTAATAGAATAGTTTTGAAATGGGACTGATACACTATTTTCCCTCATTTATAAGGAATTTTACATAAAATCATGCCAAACTATTTGATTAAGAAATTATGAAAATCAACCTTTTTATTGCAGTTTTGTTTTCTGCTTGTACATTTGTACGGTCACATCACCTGACATTTTTGGTTTTTCAAACACCACAACTCAAAAAGTCAATTGAATTTCCAAAAAATGAAAGTTTCTTATAGAGGAAATATTGTAGATGATATGACATGTATTTATTAAAATTCTTTTTAGGAAAATAATGAATTCGCAAACAAAAAAAATACATGTAATGTAATTGACCCATATACAGTATATACCATGCAAATATTTCAAAAAATGTATACAAGTATGTGTGTATTCAAATATACAGAAATAATTATGCACAGTACACACACATATTATGTAAACACAAACTTTTATTTTGGATGTGATTAATTGTGATTAATCGATTTGACAGTATTTAAAAATGTTTTAATATATATATAATATATATATATATATATATTATATACATACAAAAAAATCTGTAGTTTTTTCAAAGAAAGGTGATGCACAATACAACTATCTAATAATAGGTCATTGTTTAGTTGTATGTAATACTGCTGTCTTCCTCTTCAAAGGTGCTGAAAGAGAAACATCATGAACCCTGTTTACAGCCCTGCGTCATCAGGGGTTCCTTATGCCAACCCTAAAGGAATAGGATACCCAGGTAACCAGAGAGGAGCTCTGTTTCACTTGCATGCAATCAATAGGAAGTGTTTGGAATTTTTACACTATATGCAATTAAGCATATTGTCTTTGTTGTTGTTCTTTATTGCTGTGATTTTTTTTTTCTACTGGACTTCTTGCAGCAGGATTTCCTGTGGGTTATGCAGCGGCAGCTCCAGCGTACTCCCCCAGCATGTACCCTGGTGCTAACCCAGCCTTTCCTACAGGTAAAGGAAGTCCAAACACAGCTGTTTATGGGGCAATGAGTAATTACAGGGCTCTCCTTCACTCAGCCAAAAAATATTTTCTGAGGTTTTGATTTTTGGTATGTTTTAAGAAGCTAGTGCAGTTACGGATATGGTTAGGTTCTTGTGCAGTTTTTTTTCAGTGTTTTTCATTAACGTTTAGTGTCTTAAAGGCACAATATATAAGATTCTTTGATTAAAATATCCCAAAACCACTAGAACATTATTATATTTTTTCTAACTTATTATTGTACAGTGATGCAGCATTTTCTCTGTCATACAATGTTTTAAAATGAATTGCATGCCGTTTAGCAAAACAAGCCATCCAGCATTTATTAATATGATATTCTAATATTGATCTAGCTTACTGTAGTGTGCAACAAGTGTCTCATAGTAGCCCTCGAGCGAACACACAGGGTAGCACTATAACATAACTTTTAACACACTCAAATGTATGTAATATGATAAAACAGCGCTGCGTTACCCCACATACAGATGAGCGGAAGAAGTGGAAGCGCTCGTCTGTGGCATAATAAAAGCTCCACTGCTCTCGAGCCGTGTGTCGCACTCGTCTCTCATTAGCAGTCGCTTCAGCGACCTTGTTCAGCTCCCACAGCACTCGCCGTGCTCTGCTTCATACTACAGTAACGTTAATAATCTCATCAATGAACATGATTTCTGCCCGCGTCCCATCCCAATTCCCGTCCCGTAAGGCAGTTCAACTTTTTAATGATAGGCCTATAATTATGTTTCTACTCCAAGTTATTGTTATAAACATTTAAATGGTGGCTCTAATAAATTCTGGTTTTCATGACAAATTTATCCAAACACATTAAATAATAAAGACAACAGCTTAAAGGTGAACAATGCAACATTTTTCAGTAAAATATCCAAAAACCACTAGGCCAGTGTTATATATTTTGTTCAGTTGAGTACTTACAATTTCCCAAATGTTCCCAACTATTTGTAAATCGTGAGAAATTTTTATTTTAACCAAGGAACCGGGACGTGTGAGGGAGTCGCCTGCCGATTGCGTCATATCTGCGTTACCCTCGGTTTCCGGTT
This sequence comes from Gobio gobio, assembly GCF_949357685.1. Lineage (NCBI taxonomy): Eukaryota > Metazoa > Chordata > Actinopteri > Cypriniformes > Gobionidae > Gobio > Gobio gobio. The sequence goes on from NC_137119.1 coordinate 34,401,910, forward strand.
TTATTTTACAGAAACGCCTTACTCTCACTGCAGTGTGAACAAGTGTCTCATAGTAGCCCTCGAGCGAATGCACAGAGTAGCACTATAACATAACTTTTAACACACTCAGATATATCTAATAAGATAAACAGAGCTGCGTTACCTCATACTCATGACTAGAAAAGCGGAAGTGGTGCCGGCGACAGTGTCATAATAAAAGTCCCGCTCTTCAATCTCTCCTGCGGCCTTGTTCAGCTCCACAACACTCGGTCCTGCTCTGCTTCATACTACAGTAATGTTAATAATTGCATCCATGAACATTATTTCTGCCCGAGTCCTATCCTGACTCTTTTCCACCGGCTGTGAGGTGAAGACCACATGTCCCAAGATTCTGTGCTCAAACGTGGCGTCATCAAACTACGCCTTTGTTTTGAACAGGCGACCTCTAGTGGACGGAAAAGTTACATAGTGTAGCTTTAAGTAAAAATACAATTAATTAACATGTTAATGAAGTCTGCCTTGCCACATTAAATAGCATCAAAACAACATTTATTGTTTTAATTTCATTATAAAATTGATCAATCCAGCTCTAGTGTCCACACTCCTGTTGTGGCTTATCCACATTGTGTCCACCATCGGAGAAGCGTTAAAAACATAACACTTCCCCAAGTTTTAGCCAAAACCAAAAATGTATTTTATTTATATGTTTGTTTGCCGAAGTGTCGGTGTATTGCTACAAAAAAACAGATTTCCAGTTGAAACTGGATGTTTAAGAAAAATACAGGGCGGTAATTGATTTTTATCCAACCATTTTTATCCATAGGGTCAATTTTGATGTGATGCTGACTTTTTAAAAACAATGTTGCAAATTGATTTATTTTCTTTATATCTTCAAATGTATTGTCATCCCTACAGGTTATGCTCCCGGGACCCCTTTCAAAATGTCCTGCTCCCCAACAACAGGTGCTGTACCTCCCTATTCCTCATCACCCAACCCCTACCCTGCTGCCGTCTACCCTGTGAGAAGTCCCTACCCCCAACAGAACCCCTACGCACAGGTAAGGCGATGTAAAACTGGAGGTTATTAAAGTCACCATAAAATCAAAATGTACAAATCTTATTTTTATGGAATTTTGCAGTATTTATCATGAATAATTTATCCATGCACATCAGTATTTATGTATTTTTTAAAGGAATGTGCCCTCATAATCTTTAATCAAAATAACTTCCCCTCCCTCTTGCAATAACTTTTCTTCTCTGATGACTTTACTGGCATCAAGGCGGGACAATCTGTCAGGACATCACAGCAATAGCAAACCACAACCATCTAATCAATTTCTAAAGGACAAAATCAAGTTCCCCCAAATTTTTTTTTTACTTGTTCGAGAAGCCGTTTCACTCAGATATACGTCACAATAGGAAAGAAAAGACTATGGCAACTTCTGTTTCATGCCGACTTTAAGCATAAGTAATGTCAAGCCTGTATTTTAAGATATTGGATGTTTTTTTTCCCACAGCAGCAAGGCACTTACTACACACAGCCCCTTTATGCAGCGCCGCCCCATGTCATTCATCATACAACGGTGGTCCAGCCCAACGGCATGCCGGCAGCCATGTATGCCCCTTCCATTCCCCCGCCCCGTCCTAATGGAGTCGCCATGGGAATGGTTGGAGGCACCACCATGGCGATGTCAGCTGGTGAGTCTCATGGAAATAATCAATGAAAATTCACGCAAATTGACAAAAAAAGGGTGAACATGCTTTTTTTTTCTCGTCAGGGACGTTATTAACTACTCACTCTCCAACCCCGGTTGCGCCCCACCCCTCAATGCCCACATACCGCCCGTCCGCCACTCCTACTTACAGCTACGTGCCCCCGCAGTGGTGAACACGACACTGTGAGTACAAATCCCACGTTTGCCAGCTCTCAAGGTGCGCTCACACTTACCATCAATATGGGAATTTTCACAGGTGAAATCCAGGATTCTACACGATTGTGAAATTCGCGTTAGAACAAAAGATTTCCCCTTACAGTAGATACATTTTGCCCGTAAAATTTTGCTAATGTGATCGCACCTTCAACGTATACATCAGGGGTTCTCGAAAATCCACTTTCCTCCTGAGTTTACTTCCAACCTTGATTACACTCACCTTCCTGCAACGTTCTAGTAATCCTGAAGACCTTGATTAGCTTGTTTGGGTATGTTTTAGCCCTGTTTACACCTGGTATTAAGATCGTTTTGTTCAATCGGATCACAAGTAGACGAGGGAGAAACATACCTGGTGTTTTAATCAGTCTCTTGTCCACTTTCAACCACTTCTGTCCTGTTTTCTTTGAGGGGAGGGTCTATGGTGATGGTAAATTTATGGTTTTTGTCAGATCTTTCGATCTAATAAACAAAATAAGCTCACGCATTTTTACATATGAACGCATCTGGAGACTACGGAAAACCACACGGAGAGCAGCAACTTTCATTTCTGCGTGTTAGAAATCAAGAATGGTGAGAGAACATTGTGCTTGGTACGTTTTTCGTCTTCAAACCAAACTTGGGTCTCCAGCCGACAAAGTTTAAATCCCTTCTGGCTAGCACGCTTCCCATACTATTCACACATTAGGTCAGTAGGCGGAGAGTAGACGGTCTTTTGTGGCTGTTGGAACACATTCGACCACATGAGCAATCCGGTCGAATGGGTTTTCAACGAAAGCAGGAAAGCTCAAAACATTTTAGGGTGTGTTCACACTTGGCATGTTTGGTTCAATTAAAACGAACCCTGGTGTTATTGCTCTGTTAGTGCGGTTCATTTGAACGTGTGAACGCTGCCATCCGAACCCTGGTGTGCACCAAACGAGCGGACCAAGACCACTGAAAAGATGGGTATCGGTCCGCTTCCAAACAAACTCTGGTGTGGTTCAAATGAAATATGAACGCAACACAGACCAAAGACATGTAAACGAACCATAAACAGGAAGATGCGACCCTAAAAAAGACAGAATGCTCACTCATAAGCCCCGTTTCCTCCAAAATTACCTGGAAAAATTTGTCCCAGGAACTCTTTTACCCCCAGACCTGCTGCTGTCTGCGTTTCCATCGCGGTCTAAAGTACCGTGAAGATTAGTCTGGTGACGTAGGACTGCGCGCGACTTTCCAGAGCCCACTGAATTTCATCCTCCGCAAATAAACTAAATAAAGCCTGAACCTCATCGTCGTCCATCGGTCACATTTTTTAAACTCTGTTGTTGATTCGAATAGCAAACAGCTCTTACTGCGCTCACCGCAACAGACTTTTAGGTTGAAGTAAAATGCTGCCTGAGCTCAACCAATCAGCATGTTCAGCGCCCAAGTCCCACCCCTGAAAGTTCTTGAACTTTGAAAAAGTACTACCTCACAAGCAGGGCCGTTTTGAGGAGGAAATCTTTACCTGGAACTTTATTTAGACCCCGGTTCCTGCGGTCGAAACACACCGAGCACCACCCCATAGTTCCTTGTTCCTGCGGTGGAAAACGCGGCTATATTGTTTTTTTCTCATTATAGTCATGACTCGTGAGTTTGCCCATCACAGTTTGGTACAGGCATCAGAACCTGCTTTACACATTTTATAAGCTCTTCACAAGTTTTCAGCTGGTCAAAATACCATCATATCGTCGCTGTCCGATGAAAACCACGTATGTCCATTTTGCCGATTTTGAGATTTTTCGACGGATTGAATGTCCAGGTTCATTTCCGTATACAGTATGCTTCACATATCTAAATGGCCAATGAAAAGTTGTGAAATCATGTCATCTGATTTTAACGTATATCCATTTGGTGTCAAAGCTATCAATCACGCCGCGTATCTCCTGCGCTGTGGAAGCATCTTGCCGGTCTCGTGAAGTTTCATCGAAGCTCAGCACTGGATAGCCTGGTGAGACAATGACTTTCCTTCATCGAGGTAAATGTTTCCCCCCTGACGCCAGACGTATGTCTAGGAGTGACAAAATTACAGTAGGACTGTACAAACAAAGTATCTGTCTAGCATTACCATGTCAGTGTATTGATTCATTGTCCCTTCATAGTTTGCAAGAGACATTTAATAAATTTATAATTAATATTAAATAAACTAAGCGTATTTAATAAACTAAGACGTAGGCTATTTAATAAACTGAGCGTATTCCTCTGTCAATATGAAACGCGACTTGGCCATTCTAATTAATGATCGGAAGAACGCGTATCGACCACCGTTACTGTAAAATATGCACGTATGTCCATTTAAACTCAATTTTGGTCAAATGTGGATTATATCATTACACTGGCAAGAATATGGTTACATGTAAAGATGCCGTACCAAGTATGACAACGCTACATTCAACTGCTTTTGAAATACGGTGTTTTTTTTCGCTTCCTGAAAAGTAACCGTTTTGGACATACGTGAGTTTCTTCGGGCAGCGACGATATGTAGACTACGCACACAACGAAACGCATTTAGCCCAGCACACAGCATTGTATTGGATGTTCCGCCTCAAAATAGGCAATACGTCATAAAAGCCGACCAATCAGGTTGTGAACGGTTGTGTGCCTTTAGGTTCAGTATCTTTTGGTTTCTGAACGATACGTGGACCAGGACTAAATGTTTTTTTTGGTCCTGACCAAGCAAATCAAACTACAAGTGTGTAGTTCGCACACACCCTTAGACCCCGTTTACACCTGTATTTAGCATTGTCCACTTGCGATCCGATCGAACAAAACGCATCTTAATACCAGATGTAAACAGGACATTTGATAAGGGTTGGAGATAAACTGCACAGGAAATTGGATGTTGAGGGCCAGAGATGAAATCCCTATCCAAAAAATATATTATTTTGTTGTCCCTATTTGACATAATTTTCTTTTTGTCACTTTTAGGTCAAAAGATGGTAGATATGCATTCTCACTGTCCAGTATTTTACAATTGGAGCTGACACAAGTGTTATCAGCCAGTTGCTCTTCCTTCCGAACATAATGTGAATCCGACTCCAGTTGGCAGATGAAGGGAAAGAGCATCTTCCCAGTCCGGCTCCATTACAACTTCCCATCCTTCACTCATTCTACGACATATCTCACGGCCGAAGACCAGACAAGCTCTTCATGCTGAATTGTGTTGTGTGGACTGTCTTGCAGTTTTTAGCTAACTCTTTAATTGGTGAAACCGGAAGGGAGTTGGAATTAGTTTTATTGGAATACCTATTGAATGCATGTATATATTAAAAAAAAAGGGAAAAAAAGGAGGAAAAAAAATCCCAGCAGCACTAGCTCATTCTACCAGCTATGACAGATGCAAAACCATCAGCAGTTATCTCAAGCAAAAATCCAAAGGGATTGGGAGAAAAACAACTGTACATTAAATGCAATGTCTTAATTGTTATTTCATACAAGATATTAATAATGTTAGCATTTAAAAAATGTTTTGTTAATTTTTCCTGGTTTTAATTTGGGTATTTGTAGCTGCAGGCATGGTTCGTCTTTTCTGGGTGACGGTGTGATTGTTGCTGCTGTGCCCTGCTTGAAGACGAACCTTTAGGGTTTGTGCCTCCGCTTCATATGCCTGTTTTTAGTTGATAAGTTTTATCACTTTACATGCTCTCGCTGCAGTTATTTGTTGCACTAATTGCCTGTGTGTGTGTGTGTGTGTATACATAAATTGGTTGATTGAGCTGTATTGGTGCTGAGAGCATGCTTACTCATTTGTGTACCTCTGGCTTGGTTTTCTTAACTTTTAAAATTCTGACCGAAAGATTAACATTGGAATCGCATTGAGTTGCGACATTTTTAAATGGTAAATTGTTTGTGCTTAATTAAAGAAAAAAGAAAACTCAATTAAGTTTATTTGATAACACTACTGGTTATCTTTGAGGAGGTGATTATGAGTTATTATTGACCCAAAACTCTGTCGCTTGTTACCTCAAAATTACACAGTAACTGAATTTCATTGTCTTTTTACTTTATACATTGCCTATGTCACTTCGGTTAAAGAATGTTTTGTAATGTTTAATGTGTTTTTGTTTTGTATTTTCAAGAAATACCAAAAAATAAATACAATAATACATTAAGAGTTTTCTAGTTTTTACTTCAGGTTCTAATCATGGAAAATAATTTTCAAATTGTTTTTTTTTTTTAATGGAGCTTAATACAATCTATTGTTATAATACAATCTAATGTTATTAATTTTAAAAGTCTCTTCTAATCATAAATCACTGGATGTCGCCATTAGTCCAGGTCAGTTAACTTATTGGGGGTACAATTATAATAATAGAAAACGTTCTTAAAGAATGTATACAATTTCCCAGATCTCCTCCAGTTATTTGTTCAGTCAAGTTTGGCATTCCATATTTGCTTAAATTCCTAAAATCGTGGTACAGGTAATATAGTTTTACTGCGCGCGAGTCAATTTACTTAAAAACATCGAAGAGCTCGCGCTAGTAAATCGACCGTTACAAACCCAAACGCTTGCCTCACTTAACGTTACCTGACGACTGTACACGATCGCTTTACCATTTAAACGACTTTTTCCTCAAAAAAGAAGGTAAGAAACATTTTAAACGACAATATTAGATGACATTCGACGAATACGTGAACTCTGCTGTCCCTTGACACTTTTTTAGTAGCATTTAGAGGACATCTCACATTTGTTGTAAAAAAATATATATATATTTTAAAATATCTTCTAACACAGAATTGACTGCGAAACCTAGCCAGTTTAAACATGAAATATCGATAACGTTACTCCTCACACCTTAAAATACAATTATTTATTAATATTTATACATTACTGCTTGACATCCTGGTATGATGTCACTTTGTAGGCCAACTGGCAGTTTAGCATCGCACTGGTTCCCTCGAGAAAAACGGATTTTCCTATAGGCTCCGTGAAACCAAAAGTTTATGATACTTACACGTTTTGTCCATTAAGATAATTATCACAGATGAACACAACTTTTATTAATTTTGAAGCCTAAATGCAGTCGCCAGAAGTAAGAAGCTACGTTAAAGGTAAGCTATAAACGAACTACACCACGGTCGCTCGACTTCAACGTCACCATCACTAAGCGTCCAACAGCTCTTTCAGTGTTTATCTCAAAACATTTTCCCAGAACGTTTGAGTTAGAATAGTTTATAAGAGCACAATTATAAGGATAATGAGGCTGTAAAAGTGGACTTATGCTGCTTTCCAGACAGATCGGAATTTGGATTCCCCCCTCCTCCTTCTAGGAAATAACGTCTCAAAGTGGGACTTTCGACTTCCTGAACTCGGGGTACATCGATCAACCCCGACCTCATTTGACGTCACTTCCAAGATGTCTGCAAGTCCTTCTTCCATTGAGCATAAATGTAAAAACAAACTTTAACATTAGACATAATTGTTTTGTATTATGCCTTCTTTTTTGTTTTTCATCTGCTGTTTTCAAAACGATTTTATGTTGTTTTTTTATTCAGTTTTTGCCATAGTTGACACACAATATGCTCTTGTTGTGTGGTGGTGGTGACATCATGTGGTCAACATGACCTCTGATTGCCTGAAACTCACTGAGGTCTGAAGTGGGACATTTAATGTGGGATATTCCCACGCCCAACCTCGTCTGGAACGCAGCATGAGCTTACCTTTTTGCCGTGGTGACGTTTAATGTCCCAGACAGCCTCTGTAGTCCCATTTAGCCTCTTGTTAGCAAGCCACGTAACAGCTTAAAGGGATAGTTCACCCAAAAATTAAACTTCTGTCATCATTTACTCACCCTCGAGTTGTTCCAAACCTGTATGAGTTTCTTTGTTCTGCTGAACAGAAAAGAAGATATTTTGAACAATGTTTGTAGCAAAGCAGACAGAGCAACCATTGACTACCATAGTATTTTTTTCTCTACTGTGATAGTCAATGGTTGCTCTCTCTGCTTGGTTACAAACATTCTTCCAAATATCTTATTTTGTGTTCAGCAGAACAAAGAAACTCGTACAGGTTTGCAACAACTTGAGGGTGAGTAAATGATGACAGAAATTAAATTTTTGGGTGAACTATCCCTTTAAAAAAATACAGATAATACAGATGTATTTTATGTCGTAGAATAAAACGTGAACAATGTCTTGAGCTTGTGTTCATCACAGACCTTATTTCAGCCATTTAATCAAAATCCCATTCAAAAAACCCATTGACTTCGGGACGAGGGAACTGTAAGTGCTAAAATGCTAACTTGCTTCCGCATTTTGGCCTACAAAGTGATGTCATACCTGCACCACACTTAACTTAGGCTAAATCTCCTTTCAAACCATTTGAGTGTGTTTTATTATTACTCTATTTCCATTCTTATTAAAATTTTTATTTGATCTGAGAGTTGGAAATGTTCTTTTTTTATCTCTTTAGTGTAAAGCAGTATGGATGAATGTGATGCAATCACTCGGTCTGCAGAAGATGCACAGGTAAAGTTTACTGACTGCTACAGATTAAAAGTCACTGTCTTTGCTGCTACAATTTATGAGATTTCAGTTGAAATAAATGGGTAATTCTGCGTCAAACCCATAGCACTTGTACACTACTCAACCGTGTAGTTTATGAATATTATAAGGTTTTATCATTCAATATCGGAGTATTACTATGTAATAGAGTTCAATAGTTCTCACCCCCTTTTTCAGCAGCGCTGGTTCCGAAAGTATATATTTTCCCATACATTTTTTTCCCATAGGGATTTTTTAAAAGTCTTCGTTAAAGAGAAAGCCATTGACTACCATAGTATTTCCCCCCACTATGGTAGTTAGTAGCCAGTCAGTTACGAGGTGAATCATAACATTACAAACTTTAAAGCATAAAAAATGTATTTAGGTTCAGTATCTTTTATTGGGAAGCCTGTATCCATCGACAGAAACATACATTAACCTAACTCTGTCTGTTTTACATGTTGTTATTTTCAAGAAATCATATTATAGATGCGTCATCAGATGTGAGATGAATGCCGAACCGTGGTTGGAGAACCGGACGGTTCAAAGTTTTACAGAGAACCGTTCCACCCTAGCCTTGGAATATAGACGCACTCTAGCGGCAGCAAATCTAATTTGCAGCCAGGGTCGTCTAGCAACTCTCCGTTGGCTTGCGAGCTGGAAAAACCAAACTCTGGTCAGGCCAATCACATCGTGTATAGAGTCGGTGGGCGGGCTTAACATAATGACGGCAGAGTTGCGGTGGTTCCGCGTGCTACTTGTAAATAAAGAAGCTAGCGAACAGCGGTCTTTCTAATCGGCTTTAGCCGCGACTCTGGAAGACTTGGAGTTAAGCTTTTCTTTGAGAAAAGAACAAAGGACGGCACTGAAGTCATTCTTAAGAAAGGAGGATGTGTTCGGAGTTTTACCGACCGGATACGGCGAAAGTTTAATCTATCAACTAGCTCCGCTTCACCTTCTTCGTTGTTCTGGTTGGTTGTAGCGCTATCCTATTGCGTGCAGAGGGAATTTGAAAGACAAGCGTTTATCCCGCCCCTCGGATTGAGCCCTGCTAATGGTGAGTTCCCAGACCCAACATCTTGATGTGGGTCTGGCTTGTCAGGCTAGATCCACCCCTAATATACACACACAACTATTTGGCTGTACCGCCTAACATAAAAACAGTCAAAATTTAAACACTTTGAAATGTTATTTAACACTTGACACTTGTAAACACTTTGTTAAGGCAATATGCATTACTTCCGTTTTGAAAATATATAATTTTTAAACTTTTATTTTATTTGTCAATGATCCATATATAAAAACAATATATTTTAAAGGTCCCATTCCGCATGATCCCATTGTTCAAACTTTAGTTAGTGTGTAATGTTGCTGTTAGAGCATAAATAATACCTGTAAAATTATAAAGCTCAAAGTTCAATGCCAAGCGAGATATTTTATTTAACAGAAGTTCCCTTTCAAAGCCTACAGCGAACGGCTGGCTTGGACTACATCCTGGTACTTCCTTCTTTAATTACGTCAGTAGAGCAGTAGAACAGACTAACCTCCGCCCACAAAGAAACGCGAAAAAGGGGGCGCGGTCTTGTTGCTGTCCCACGTGGAGAAGCGGACGTGTCGCGTGGAGAAAAGGAACTGTTGTGTTGAGTGTGTTTATCGCCATGTCGTCGAGACGCTGTTATTTTCATCCAGGAGTCAAATCACCTTTGTTTGGCTTTCCCAGGGACGCTGTAGAGATTATTGAACGCATACATCTCTCCGTTAAGAGGCGTGACCTTTCCAACATGCGCTAAGCTGCTGTCGAATCACAACACAGGAACTGCTGGCACGTGCGCTAAGCTGCGGTCGAATTACAACACGGTAACCGCTGGCACAATCAGAACTCGTTACGTATTTCTGAAGGAGGGACTTCATAGAAAGAGGAAATCACCAGCCGTTTTTAGGACAGTGGAAACAGCGGTACACAGATAAGTACATTGTGTGAAAAATACTGTGTTTTTTTACACGCGAAACATGAACACATGTTATATTGCACACTGTAAACACAATCAAAGCTTCAAAAAAACACGAAGAACGGGACCTTTAAGTATATTTCAAAATATATATTTAAGTATTTTGAGAGCTTAGAGTGATCAACTCGATTACATTAGTATTATTCGCAGTGCTTCATGGGAGTGGGCCGAGCTAAAGAGCTATTTTGGCATGTTGCTTTTTTCAACTCGCTGTTTGGTGTAATTTTCTGTACAGCATCATGGGTAATGTAGTTTGTCACTAAGAACTACGCTGTTAAATACAATATGAAATAACGCGGGCTGATTTGCTATGGATTACCAACCTCGTAGCTCACAGCAGGCCTGTCTTTAAAGGTCTAAAAGTTGTCTTTCAAAATCAATTTCCCTGTGAAAATGAGTGGAGGTATTAATTCCGGAACCCGACTGTTGCACACTATTAAAGCTGCGACAGTTTGAGTGTATTCCACACTAGGCTGCGTTTAAGTTCACTTTTATACACTTTTATACATTCCCCCAAGCATACACATCCCCGCCATTGCGCTTAACTTTAGTGAGAGAGGGAAGTTTATTTGGACAGACCCTCGACCCCTCGAATTTGATCAAGGGAGAAAATCTACTCAATGGGTGCTTCTTCGTTTCCTCGCTTCTCCGTCCTCCAGCCTGAGACCTGGAAACCGATCGAACTTAGCCATGTTGAAGACATCTCATTTCTCTAATTGCACCGTGAGGAGGCGACAAATGAGCAAGGAAGCCTTCTGAGGGGTCATGAGCAAGGATACATAGGTGTATCCTTTCCTCGCATCGTAAGGGGATGGAGCTAAGACGTGAGGAAAGGAAGCGAGAGAAGGAAACGATGATACACAAATAAGAAATGAGAAGCACCCAGTTTATACACTTAAGGCAGATCCATAAACCACAATGCAACACGATTGTGAAGTCACAGCAGATTGTGCTTTATTTAACCCCACCCCTCACAAATCTAATGTTTGAAATTTGAGTTTTTTTGACATTTAACCATGTAGCTACCTTAAGCTGATTGTTTTTTTTACACAGTTTTAGTTTATTGTATGGTTTAGGGCATTCAATTTAAACACATTGCAAGGGTTCTGCCAGTAGAGGGCACTCATGCAACGTAAACAATGATGTACAGTACAGCCGACTTGCAGGGAAGTTAGCGAAGGAAGGACTTAAATGCAGCCTTAGTTTTTTTTTTGTTGTTAGTTAGTTAAGTGCATTTTCTGGTATTTAAAGTGCACTTTTTCTTTGTGGAATTTTCGATGTGAACACTACTCGCACTATTTATACTACAAAACGGCACAGAATAGTGCATAAGTACGCAAATCGGGACGCACCTATATACTACCTCTGGTCCCATTAAAACTTAATTGATTATTTTGAATAGTGCACAGTCTCCTCTGAACAGCTTCATTGACTCCAACAATTATGTGGTGCCTCTGAGTGACTGAGTAAGACCGTGTGGGTTCAGACGTGTGTGACTGTGATCTGGTTGCGCATGTAGGTGGAAAAAAAGCGTAGGAATGACATTTTCATGTGTGTGATTACTGTAGGAATTCATCATAAGATCACCATAAAATCTTCCTTGTATAAACCCTACGAAAAGAGTTTTTTAAGGAATAGTTTATCCAAAAGTAAAGTTTGAACTCATTTTTTCAAGTTTTTTTTTTTTTATCGTAATAATCGAAACCTATTTCTACTCAGGCATCATCAGTAATTATTAAAGTGGAAAACGCTCTGCCAGACTCTTCTACCAGTACACATCTGGGTGACTGTCTAAAAGATGGAGATGCAGACAAGAACATTGACGCTGAGGCATCCTCAAGAACTCTTTTCAACAACACCAATGCAGGCCCTTTCAGTGAGGCGTTTCAAAGACACATTTCCCATGTACAGTGGCCCCAAAATCTATTTAGACACTCTTAAGTCACACTGTTAAGTGTATGAATGCGTTATAAAATACAATATCAAACCATATCATCGTCAAACAACTAACTTGACTTTTCTGAGCCGTTTTCCAGTAACGTTTGACATCCAGAAAGTATTCAAACACTTTTTGTGTAATTTGGAATCTATTGTATTATTTAAAACTTAGCAAACCTTTTTTGTAAAATGTTTTAAAAATGTGCTTGTGCTGAAAAAATACCCTTTGAGGCCACTGTAGGTCATTTCTGAAATGTTATTGTCAAATCAAAAGTATGTATACTGTATGCACAGGCTTGCCCTCATCATGTGACTTTTGTTTTATTAAGTGTCTGTCAACCAGAGCGGCAGTGTCCAATTTATCCCCTGCCAGCAGAGATATGAAACCTTCACTTCCTGGCCTCAGTCTCCCGTAATGCAGTATGCTGTCCACTCCAGGAATGGCACTTACTTTGTGTCTGACAATAAGGGCCAAGGTAATGATGTTGTCACTTAATTAATTCATTTGGATTATACTCGCATTTGTTATAATACCATATAGACAAAACATTCTTTGATGGTTAAGTTTGCTAAAGTATTATTTATTCCAGACTCCAAGCTTAAAATAAAGATCAAACAAACACAAATATGTTGAATAAACACATGGGTGATTCTTATGAGAACATGCTTTGGTCACTTTTGGCACCAAAATGAGAAATTATATTTTGCTTAATGACAGTGATACCCTTTTTTAAGGACCATTAGGATTATTTTTGTTTGCCTTTGACATTATTTACATGACAATTTAAGTAACGAGAATGTTTTTTGTTTATTATAGTAATGTAAATTGGTGAGAAAAATCTTACTTTTCATAATTTTTCATTTACACTACAAAAGTTAAAAAGTTTGGAGGTCATAATATTTTTTTTTTTACAGAAAGAAGCCTCTTGCTTCTCAAGAAAGATGTTCTTGGAATAAAATGATGTTTTAGCAATGTAAAAGTCACTTTTGATCAATTTAATTCACCCTGGCTGAATAAAAGTCTTAAAGGGATAGTTCACCTAAAAATGAAAATTATCCCATGATTTACTCACCCTCAAGCCATCCTAGGTGTATGACATTCTTCTTTCAGACGAATACAATTGGAGTTATATAAAAAAATGTCCTGGCTAATTCAAGCTGTTTCTGTTTTGAAGTCCTTAAAAGTGCATCCTTCCATCATAAAAGCAGGGCTCGACATTAACGCTTTTCCGCTTGTCCGGGACAAGTGGATTTTTTGAAGGGGCAAGTGAAAGAGAATTTTACTCTCCCGACTGACAACTGTCGAGGGGAAATCACAACAAATCAGCGCCGCTCAAACAGAGAAACTCAGTTAATACACTGCAGTAAAAATTTGTTTAAAAAGGAATTTTTATATTTTGAACATATGATACAGTTACGCAACACCACACGTTGCTGTTTTCCTGAATACCATCACGACTGAAAATTACACTGATTTCATATGACAGGTCCATAAACAATTAATTAACATCAAGTCACTTACATTTTAGATGCAATATTGACTGCTTTATGTTCAAAATAGCTGTGAAAATAGTTCCAAACAAAGATCACAGCAGAACCATAACGCGTCTCACAGCAACAGCGTGTTACTGAATGATTCAGTGTTTTGAACGAATCTGTTGAATCAAAGATTCACTGACCTATTCATAAACGACCGCCTATTTCTTGAATGAATCAGCCATTTGAACGAATCGACTCAATGACTCACTCATTAAGACGGTCACCTGCTGCCACCTACTGGCAGATTAGTTTCATGTTTAAACATTCTTTCCAACTTATTTGTATATTTAAAAAATACTTACAACAATCTCATAACATTATTTAATACAGTTGTAATTTTTCTGTGTAAATTATTTAATTTGATTGGTAACAGCCCTATAGTCTCTTAATCTAGTTTAATTTATTGATCAAATGTAAGAATATAAATTTAAAGCTGAAGCATAGCCTATATCAAATAAGATTACGGAAAAAATGCCCTTTATAAAAGGTAAAAAAATATCACAAATACGCTGATTTAAATATGTCAAAGCTGATTGAACACTGGTGAGAATATTGCTTTAGAACAAATTACACACACACACACACACACACACACACACACACACACACACACACACACACACACACACACACACACACACACACACACACACACACACACACACACACACACACACACACACACACAGTAAGTAATAAGTAATAAAAGACAAATTTCCAGACAAGTAAATGTTTTACTCGGACAAGCACATGAACAGGCTTTATGTCGAGCCCTGATAAAAGATATCCACATGGCTCCAGTGGGTTAATAAAGGCCTTCTGAAGTGAAGCAATGCGTTTGTGTAAGAAAAATATCCATATTTAAAACTTTATAAACTGTAATCTCTAACTTCCGCTAGCTGTTGTACGTGCGTTCACTCGAGACTGGCATTCCAGCGCATGACGTAGGACGCAGGCGTAGCGTAAGTTCCAGTGACGAACGCGGAAGCATAGAGGATAGAGCAAAACAGAACTTGGTTCTCGCGAGAACTAGCATATTACAGTTTGTAAAGTTTTAAAAATTTATATTTTTCTTACACAAACGCATTGCTTCGCTTCAGAAGGCCTTTATTAACCCCCCGAAGCCGTGTGGAGCAGTTGTATGATGGATGGATGCACTTTAAAACAGAAACAGCCTTTCACTGCCATCTTAAAGCTTGGAAGAGCCAGGACATTTTTTAATTTAACTCGGATTGTCATATACACCTAGGATGACTTGAGAGTGAGTATATCATCATTTTCATTTTTGGGTGAACTATGCCTTTAATTTCTTTTAAAACATCTCAATGCCCCAACATTTTGAATGGTACTGTAATTCTTTTTTTATTTTTGGGTGACATGTGATCTGTATATGTTCCTAACAGGTTTCAAGCCATTCACAGCCTTCCAGAGAACATTTGTGCATAAATTCATGTCAGCACTGCTTGCTTGAAATGAATAGCAGGCATTCCAAAACAATATCACATGACATTGTCCATAATTGCGGAAACCATAATAGAAAACAAAATCTAGAGGCAGTGTTATACATAAAAACGCCTTTGCTTCTTTACTCGGCTTTGGTCCGGTTCACTGTCTGATGTGTGAATGACGGCAGAGAGGGGGGTGGGGGAAGGACGGGCTGGCTCCGCTAGCCACTGCGTTACTGACATCAGGAGGCTAATGATGTCATAGTGATGTCAATGGCCCTGGCAGTGACTGCACACTCAGCTTGTGGTTTGGGCATCATTGCATGCTGACAGCAGAGAGAGACAGACTAGCTTTCAGCTCACTATATATGGCTGTGACTGGAGATGAGACAGAATCAGGTACGTCTGCTGGTTTCTGTGCTTATTATGTGCTTTTCACATTGGGAACTTGCTTTAAATACATTGAGAGATTGCATCTAAAACACCTTGGTTTATTTCGGTTGTTTTTTTGTTTTTGTTTGGGTAATTTTCATTTGACAATGTTCAGAGAACAGGAACAGACGATCAATATTTCAAATTTCCAAACAAAACTTTGAAGTTGTGGGAAAGACACACAGAGACGGCGAAAATGATGTATGATTTTCCTGGGTTTCCAATCTGTTCTCTCGTTATATATTCTTGCCATGAGTCATTTCTACAGCATGCAACAGGCTAAATGAATTTTTCACGCAAGTCAATTTTTTGCTTCCTGTTGAGTCCCTCTGTTACCCTCACTCGTTTCTTTCAGCACCTCTGTCGCTCTCTCTCTCTCTCTCTCTCTCTCTCTGAAACGCATGAATGCTCTGCCCACTCACAGTGCAGCTGACGTCATCTTGTTTCCTGGAATTGAACACCAGCAGGGAAACGTAAATGCTGGACAGCAAATAAGATGTACATTGACGTCAGTTCAGAGTCATGCTGTGATTACAAGCAGCTCCTTTTGCGCGAGCAAGACTTCTAAATTAATCATCTGTTAGACTGTGCCACAGTCTCCACGGAGACAAAGAGAATCAGAGAAGTAACGATGTGTTGCTTATTTTGCTGTGCATTTTTTCATTGTTCATAAACTAAAACGATTGCATTACTTTCAGTGAAGAGAGCTCAAAAAGTAAGAACTTTCAACCATGCAAGTCTCCCATGTGACCTGCTGTTGTGGTCACTGGGGGAAATTGAATCACTCTGCTTTCAACAGGGCAGGATGGTTGCATGTTGCACGTTGCACAAATAACTTGGAGCCTTTATTGGTGTGTAATCCAGTTTATAACCATACCACGAGTAGATATGTGTACAATCTACCACTGTGACATACTCAGCGGAAACACAACGTGTTTGCTGATCTGCAGTGGCTATTAATTCAACGCTTGTGGACTTATTCACGGACTCATGACATCAGACCTCAGAATGATCTCAATGTCAGTATAATCTTGTATAATCTGTAAATATGTATGATTAAAAATATCTATTCATACATAAAGTTATGCATATAAGAATTTGGAGATGTATTTGCATACATTCTTTCTATTTTAAATATGAGACGTACAATGACAAATATGTTTTTTCAGATTAACCACTGTTTGTTTGCTGACAGAGATTAGCGATTGCAACTCTCAACCACAATGGCGTCTAAATGTCACCACTGGTATGCTTATAAAGTTGAGATGATTATAACAAACAGGCCAACTAATTTCAGTCTGAGAATTTATTATATATTTCTCACAAAAATCGGTTATCTGTGGTTAGGATGCTGATCTCTAAATTTACAAGGCTTGTCATTCACTATACAATAAAAATAATCTCAATAATAACCACCTTCTAGCTGTCAAAGGCATAAAGTCATTCATCTCTGCCCGACCTTATTGACAAACAGTCCAGATTCCCACTCATTCTGGAAAACCCAGCTTTTTGTAACGCATGTAAGAGGAAATAGGGAGGTTACTTACAGTAAATTATCTCGGTTATGAAATGGGCTCAACAAACTTTTGAACACGTCTTTTTGGGAAATGTTTTGTTTGAAATCTTGCATTAAAATACTTAACACTTGGTTTAATATTTTGGCTTATATGCATAAGTCATAGTGTGCTATTAGTGTCCAAATACTCTCTGAGACCTCTGTATATAACCAGCATATCAGTAATGCCCAGCACAGCCATAACAATAACCTCAACAAAGTACTGTTATTGCTTAAATATTGTTGTTGCAGGGTTTAACAAGAAAGTTGACCTAGGACCAGTTTGAGAGATATTTGGGTCATTTGTTGTAATAATTGTATTAATTTGTAAAGAAAACATACAGTTTATTAAAATTATCAGGGCCAAAAACTCATCTACCTGCCAGCAACTACAAAAAAAAAAAAAAAACCCGTAAATGTTCTCTAATAAATGTCTTTGAAAAGAACTATTCCTCTGTAAACGGATGCGTTTGTGTGTCTTTACAGCCACCGCTGGAGGTATGTCTGCATATCAGATTTCCTCTCCTGCATCTAGCCTTTCCCAGGTGATGGACAGCTCACCCAGCTCTCTGCCCAGCCCTCAGCTGCTGGCTGAGGAGACATCACGCAAAAGGGAACACCGACTGATGAAAAACAGGTAATGTCCAGCCATCCTTACCCATTCCAGAATCACCACTGTATTCTGTAGCCTAAGAGCATGAAATCATTAAAACAGTCAGGGCTTGACATTAACACCTGCCAACCCACCAAATGCGGGTGAATTCCAGCAGTGTCATGTAACGCAGTTACTCCTACTAGCCACTTTGCCGGGTTGAATTTTATAATACATTTTTCAGGTGTAGGGCCCTATTTTAACGATCAAAGCATAGCGCAGATGCACTTAGGGCATGTCTGAATCCACTTTTGCTAATTTAATGACGGAAAAAGCAGACGCCGCACCAGGCGCATGGTCCAAAAGGGTTGTAGCTAGTCTCTTAATGAGTCATGGGTGTGTTTTGGGCTTTCCGTGCAATAAACCAATCAGAGTCTCATCTCCCATTCCCTTTAAAAGCCAATTGTGCTCGCATCATGGCGGATTCGCTATTTACATGGCGGAATTTGCAAGTGGAAAGACTGAACGCTTCTCCAGAGAGGAATCCTTTTATTTTTAATATTTCAAAATGTTTGTGTGCTGTGTGTGTAACAAGCAGAGTGTACGCACGTTGTGCACTCGCCTATAGGCACATATTACTAACGCACCTTTTAAATAAAAAAAAATACTGCGATATTGACTTTAGACCAGGTTTTTGTTGGTCAATGGAGCAGTCGTTTTCAGTTGCCTCAAATTTGCAACGCGCCAACAATGCGCCTGAACACACCTCGTTTTCAGACCAGCACGCCCATGGGTGAACAGATGGGCGCGAGTGCATTTGCTATTTAAACAACGTGGCGCTGGACATGAAAATGATAACTGCATCGTTTTTGCGTCAGCCCGTAGTCTTTAAAGAAGGTCTCTGAAATATTAAACTAAGTGCAATGTAGTGTTGTAAAAAAAAAAACGATTTTTCGATACATATCCCATACTGAAATATCTGAAATGCTTCCAATGCTCATTGTCCGCAGAATATACGATGGCAGCTGTGCAGTGTTTCAGTTTCCTGTCGCTGATTACGTTCCCCACCAGTGTGTGTAGTTCTCAGTGTAATATAACACGTTGCACTCTGCCTCAATTGCCTGTATCCACTTTTTTGTCCTTAAACGGTCGTTTTTTGGGTCAACAGCTTATAAAAACTTCTGGGTTTTTTAGCTTGTTTGCTGTACGCCTTGTCACAGATCAGCTTTCATATTCACACAATACAAAGTCAATGGAGATGGTTTGATTGCGAGGGCGTGCGTTCTGCCTGAAAGGAGCAGTACCTATTTCTACTTGTTACATGTTGTTACTTATTTTTCGGTTATTTATCGGGAGCTACCGGGATCGCGATCGACGGGTTGGCGACCACTGGGTTAAACAGTGAAATACACCAAAATAATGACAGGATGGCAACGATTCTCGTAAACACAGTCAGTTCTGTTTAAAGTGAATGTAAACGTATGTGTAACAGTATAATGGATACATGTGTCAGGTCTTAAAGTGACAGCTGCCTCATAAACCTGCTGCCAAATTACGAGATAACATCTATATGGCAGTTTTTCCCCATGGTATCGATGTCAAAATTGTGGCCTGTGAAAATGGCGTGTGGCTAGTAACTTTGGAAAAGCACTAGCCACAGTGGCTGGTCAGCAAAAAAGTTAATGTCAAGCCCTGATAGCAGCCCATTCTTTTTGCATGATATTCTAAGCAGCTTGTCTGTCTTGGTGTGTTGGTTTGCAGCTCTTTCTGCATCCGAGGCCTCACACTTTCTTCTGTTGCATCCATTGGCCTGCTTTCAGCTTTCATACTTGTTTCATCTTGGGTTTGAAACTCTCAACTCAAACGTTCAGACTCGATTTTTACCTTTTCATGCTTGCCACGATGATGTCCTGCAGTTCTGACTCGCATGAAGTGGGACCTGTAAACACAATATAAGATGTGCAGTATTCATGCTCACAGAGCCTCTCTGTTGTTGCTTCCAGGGAAGCTGCCCGGGAATGCCGCCGGAAGAAGAAAGAATATGTCAAATGTCTCGAAAACCGAGTCGCCGTGCTTGAAAAACAAAACAAGATGCTCATTGAAGAACTCAAGGCTCTTAAAGACCTATACTGTCACAAAACGGAATAACAACAGTCCATTGCAAACCAAACACTAAAGACTATCGTTTACAGAGCTGCCACAAATTGGCAAACGTGCTTTTCACGCAATGTCATGCCACCGCTCGTAATATTCGATAAGATGACAGCTGCAAGGTTGTGTTGTCCCGCGTGCGAAAGATGTGTGCATGTGTGTTCACTGGAGGGCCCACATGCTCCAGAGCCAGTCAATGTGGTGTGTTGCCCGTGTTGCTTGTGCTTTTTGCAGGACGGCGGCTAAAGAGTACAGACGCAGGCAGAAGGAGTACGTGCAGAGCTTAGAGACGCGCATTGCCATGATGGAGAACCAGAAGCAGAAATTGACAAAAGAGCTGGAAAGTCTAAAGGAATTGTGCACTCGAAAGTCCCACTCAGTTTAGTGGCACTCTAGACTGCTGCTATCTGTTTGATTCTGTTCCTGTTTTACTGTATAGTATTGTTGTCATGTGTCTTTTCTATCTTTTGTGAAAAATGAACTGTAGACCAGCACTGCCTATGCTCATTAGACTTTTAAAAACATTTTATATTAACAATTGGATTATATATTTCAAAGTTGACAAAACGATCTACTTTAAAATACATTCACAAATACACCAGCTCCAAAATGAATATAGCTAGTGTATATACTTAATGTAATAAATACAGGCTGAACAGATGAACTTTTGTGTTTATGGCATATTGATAAAGTTCAGTCACTCTTAAAAACATTTAACTAAATAAACCAAATACTTAAAACGATGAAAGATTTGTAACAAATATATTCTTACATTTTTCACGTGGTGGCACAGTCCTTCAGAGTTTCCACAGAGACTATCAGCACAGTTTTATCTGTTTTTCTGTCTGAAATATTTGCATAGCTTTTGTTTAAATAAATATATTGAGTTCTCAATTTGATTGATTTCACTGTTGTTGCTTTTTTATGTCTGGAAATGTTTTACAGTACCATGATTTATACTGAATTGCTTTATTTCAACTGGAATAATGTCAATTGGTTGATACTGCCTGGAGTCACTGTTGTGAAATTCTTAATACGAATGCAACCTAGTACTAATCTGACTTCTTCACCACAGAAAATTCAAACAGTTGTCAATATAATATAATAAAATAGTATACAGTATCTCAAGGTAATTCCCTTCCCAAAGTATGGTGGCGCTTCCCGTTAAGAAGCTACGATCACTATACCTCAAACCACAGGAGAGCACCAGGGCTGCGTTCAGCCCCTACAAAACGTTGCAAAACGTTTTTTAAACGGAAACGGTGCTGCGTTGAACACCCTGTTCTGATGACGCAAGAGTTGTAACTATGGCAGCCGAGAAGGCCATTCTTTGTGTTCTTCTCGAGGAATTTTCGGAGCCTGATGAAATCGATATAAATACGTGTTTAATACTGCAAAATACATGCAGGCACTGCCCTTACCGTCCAGAATAAAAGACAACATCCCAATCCCATTTAATGAACCTTTTTTTTTTTTATCTCCTGGTAATTTTATTTTATTTCTAGTTCTTACTTTTTTAATAGCTTGTATTTTCTTTCTCATTTTTATGTAAAGCACTTAATTACCATATATGAAATTTGCCTTGCAATGAAGCTAAAAATATAAATAAATACATCATCATGTTGATATATATGCTGTATTTTTTTTACGACAATCATGTCTTCTAATATCTTCAATTGTTGCGTATACTGAGCTGTTGTAAACATCTTTATCCATTTGTAAACATCTTTACTTGGACCCATTGTGCGAGCTGTCTCTTTAATACCGCGTGGTTTATATACATGTTGCTGCTGATTGGGCTGACATTTTTGACACACCCACCAAACGAGATCAAACGCATCTCAAATCCGTTGCACACCGTTGCACACTTTCCAGGAAACATGACGTTCAACCGGAAACCGTAGCAAAACGTTGCGCACCGGTTTGAGCTTTGAAAGTGCCCCAGGGCTGCGTTCAGCCCCGACAAAACGTTGCAAAACGTTTTTTAAACGGAAACGGTGCTGCGTTGAACACCCTGTTCTGTTGACGCAAGAGTTGTAACTATGGCAGCCGAGAAGGCCATTCTTTGTGTTCTTTTTGAGGAATTTTCGGAGCCTGATGAAATCGATATAAATACGTGTTTAATACTGCAAAATACACGCAATCACTTCCCTTGCCATCCAGAATAAATGACAACACCCCAATCACATGTATTTAACTTTTTAATCTCCTGGTAATCAATTCTAATTTAAATAATTTTATTTCTAGTTCTTACTTTTTTAATAGCTTGTATTTTCTTTCTCACTGCATATCAAGCAATTACCATATATGAAATTTGGTATATAAATAAACTTGCCTTGCAATGAAGCTAAATATATAAATAAATACATCATCATGTTGATTATATACATATATATATATATTATATATATATATATATATATATAAACTCTTACGACAATCATGTCTTCTAATATCTTCAATTGTTGTGTATACTGAGCTGCAGCGGACACATTTGTAAACATCTTCACTTGGACCCATTGTGTGAGCTATCTCTTTAATACCGCGTGGTTTATATACATGTTGCTGCTGATTGGACTGACATATTTGACACACCCACCAAACGAAAAAAAACGCATCTCAAACCCGTTGCACACCGGTGCGCACCGTTTCCAGGAAACATGACGTTCAACCGGAAACCGTAGCAAAACGTTGCGCACCGGTTTGAGCGTTGAACGTGCCCCAGGTCTAGCATCTATACACTCTGACCGCCCTTCTCATGTGGACGCTGGTCAGGATCATTAACCCATTTACGCCCACCGGCACGTTGTAAGTATTTTTCTAGATATTATCCATGTTTTATATCTCAATGACACGCAAGCAAACAACCAAATAAAGGATTTCAAGAAAAAAAAGGTATTAACTTCCTTCCTGTCACAAGAGGCTGCCAACTTCCTACCCCTACTTCCAGGAAGCATAGCGAAGGCAAACCCTCCCAAAGAAAGGTTATTTTCATGTTACAAATAAGTATTTTTTGTTGACATATATATATATATATACATAATCGTGAAGGTGTCTAGAATCATCCAAACAAAACAAATATCTTACAACAGATCTATAGTTATTTGTATAGTCAAAAGTCAAAACGGCAACAATAGTTGCCGATGGGCAAATGACTTGTAAGTACATATAATGGGGAAATGGGGTATACTGTGTTAACAGGTTAATAAATCAAGATTTTTGGTCTTGTTTAATGCTTTTTGCTTTCATAATATCCAACCTAAAATGTAACTTAACCCTTTAACTGACATCTCTACTGTATAGTAGACCTTAATTCGATAGGGAAAAATATAATATTTTATGATATGTCTTGTAAGGGCCAAAATATTGAGGACCCTTCATCCAGTTTGGAATGGATGTGTTTCATTCTAATCGGTCAAGGACCCTAATTCTTTTTATGACTAGTAGCTTACGATTCCATTATAATGTGGAAATTCAGAGTTTACGTTTACATTATTATATGAAATCACCTATTACAGTCAGCCATTGAATACTATGGGACAATATTTTTTGTTATAGATGTAATTTTTTCGTCATTCTATTTATTTATTTTCATTTAACTTTTTGATACGCAATGCACTGTTGGGGCAACTTAATGGCTGCACTTAGTTCCACCATTTTTAGACAAATGCAAATTTGTTGTTTGTTGTGTTTTCATATTCAAAAGATTATAAGATAGATGCAGGTTTTTTGAGTTTGCATTGAACGTTCTTCGACTTTTATACATAATACATTTGTTTATGAATAAAGATTGATCTGTTGAAAGCAGTTATTTTGAGTTAGATGCCAAATATTCTCCTCTTATTCAAATTTGACATTGAAGGGGTGCATACAACTTATTTGCCCACCGGCAACTATAGTTGCCGCACATTCAAATACGATTTTTAAGAAGAAAAGAAAAACCTGGGGAAAATAAATGCAGAACATGTTCACATAGGACACTATTAACATGACTATATGCATGAAACCATTCAGAAATATTTGGGATGATACTTGCAAATGGGTTAATACTTGCAAAATACCAGACACAAAGTTTGCTCTTTGCAGGAATTCAGTTTTATTAATGACCAGGAGATCACTGGTCACAACAAGCAAGAGATTCTTTGAACAGAAAGATAAATCCCAGTCAACACGTGAGATCATGCGATGATCACAGTGACATCACACCATTCTTATACTGTGATACTCACAATGAGTAATATATGAGCTCATTGTGAGTTTAAAATGTTGAGCAGATTGAGAGGAGGCAGTTCAAATATCAGTCACCGGGGGGACATTCTACTTGCTTCTCAACACTGGAAAAACATGGAGACTGCAGGATTTGTTAGCAAACCGTTGGACTCAGCATGGAATTGTTACACTGGAGAAATGGTGAGTGGTCTCTTTATTGCTATTCACATACGCTCATATGTCATTATAATGCTAATATGCACTGTGGCCTGGCCCTGTGCTAGCCGAGTTCTGGCACATGGCCAGGTACATGTGAACCTGCCATCTTGCCAGCTCAGGTTGAATCACCTGGCTTCAGTAATCCCACCTGCTGGCTAGCACAGTAAACTCACACTAAACTAACAGAATGAGAGTTTAACACAATGATATCACGTGGTGCGCTCACAGTATGAGTGTTCTGGGGTCATGAGCTCATGAGATCAAATTGTTGACTGGAATGTACATTTATATCTTACTGTTGAGTAAAAATCAATGTCACTCAAGTCTTCTTCGCTGTAATTGGTTATACTGTTCTGGTTTGTAATGACCTAAGCTAAACACATGACTGTTACTTCTAATGGTAAGCACTTTTTGGGTACATCTAGATTCCTTCATGGTGTGATGCATGGTCTTTGACCTGGGGCCAGTTGCATAAACTAAGCCATTATGTTAAGACAGTGTTTTAAGATCTAGTATGAGCCACTAGCAGTTAGGCAAGTGGCATTCAGTCTAACTTTTCGTATCAAATTAGGCCAGTCTATGTTTTTATGAAACTGATTTAAAAAAAATGATGAACAGTCTTAAAGAAAAAAATGTGTCTAACTTGTAAGACTAGTCTTAACGGTTTATGCAACTGACCCCTGAGTTTCACAGACAGGGCTTAGATTAAGCCAGGATTAGGCCTTAGTTCAATTTAAAGGATTAGTTCACTTTAAAATGAAAATGTCCTGATAATTTACACACCCCCATCTCATACAAGATGTTCATGTGTTTCTTTCTTCAGTTGAAAAGAAATACAGTTTCTTGAGGAAAACATTCCAGGATTTTTCTCCACATAATGGACTTCCATTGCAACCAATGGGTTGAAGGTCCAAATCAATGCAATTTCAAAGGCTCTGCGCGATCTAGCGAAACCATCTGTCATTTTCTAAAAAACAAACATTTATATACTTTTTAACCACAAATGCTTGACTTCTGTGTTCTGTTTCTTCACGGCGTATGGCACCTTTTACAAAAATAAAGGTAAAACAACGATATTGGACGATTTTAATGTTGGAGAACATGAGATGGAGTTTTTCGGCACTGGGTCGGTACAGCTCAATAATGCATTTTAGACTGGGACTAGGTTTAAGCCGCGTCTGTGAAACCTGTTGAGTCTGCACATTCCATGTCAAAATACACTTTTGACCAATTCTGAGGCCGTTACATAAAACATTTCCATCACATCACACAACCAAGTCAAGTCAACTTTATTTATATGGCGCTTTTTACAATGCCGATTGTTTCAAAGCGGCTTCACAGTGTTAAACAGGAAAATAATGCAACAGAATTTGATTCGGCTGTACAGCCGCTCTGGAGAAAACGGTGATGTTATCCAGCTCATTTCAATGATCATATAGTGGTGGGCAGATCAGTCATTTAGTTGAACATTTATTTGAATATTTAGTTGAAAATTAACCTACTTACATACATGATACATACTTATATAAAACTTGTTGCATCTGAATTATGTGTAGAGATCTGGTCCTACCTTTTTAAAGTCAGTCACATAAAAAGCTAGATCGGTCTAGTTTGAATTGGAAAAGTATTACCCTTGGGAAATGCTAGTTGGCCAAGCCAGTGCTTAACATTCTATTCTTAGTATTTTTGCCATATAAAGAAATAGGAGAAAACACGGTAGTCAGGCCTGGTTCTACGGGGGTGCTCAAACGCAAGCAAACGCACCCTCAGTTGATACTGTTTGGCAGATTTGCAAATTTGTGTTCGAGCTCTGGAGAGCGTCAAATGCATCTATTTACAGCGAGTTTTTGCAGCGGTGAGTAATGTAGCCAATGGTAAAATTATGGTACATTTATATAGCGCTTTCAACAGACCCATGGCCATCCAAAGTGCTTTACACATTGCCTCACATTCACCCATTCATACACCGGCGGCGGTGTCAGCCATGCAAGGCGCCATCCAGCTCGTCGGGAGAGTTAGGGGGAGCTGGGGTTAGGTGTCTTGCTCATCGACACCTTGACACATGGGCTGCATCCGAAACCTGGAAAATGCTTCCTTTGGAGGACACATTTCAAGGCTGGAAGGCACCAAGGCACGTCCGAATCTAATGTTAGCTTCACTTCCTGTCTCCTGAGAGACATCTGATGGATTTTTGAAGGCAGCATATTTGTATCTTTCGCTGCCTTTGATATCCCACAATCCTGTGCTTTCCATTCTGTGACAGCTGACCTGGAAAAAAAAGATGGCGTCCGAAAGTTGCATTTGCTGGTCAGTTTTTGTGTAAATGTACGTTTTTTTTACCAACATTTTCTACTTCTGATGTCATTTCTAGCGAGAAATTACTAATGTAGTAATTAAATATGTATTTAGTTCTCACCAAAGCTCTCTCTATTTTGCTGTAGATCATTACACTGGCATTCCACGTCCCTAAAGCCAAATTCCGTGTCCAGAGATCGGGTCGTCGGGGTCCTCGCCTTCGACTGTTGCCCGATCCACTAAGCACCGACGCCTTACGATCCCTCCTGCAGGTGGTGAGCCCACAGGAGGGTGGCCCCATGTCGCTCCTTCGGGCTGAGCCCGGCCGGGCCCCGTAGGTGGAGGCCCGGCCACCAGGCGCTCGCATACGAGCCGCAACCCCGGGCCTGGCTCCAGGGTGGGGCCCCAGCTGCGCCATAAGTCAGTCGGAAAAAGGTGGATTGCCCACTTCAGGTTGGTGGAGAGTTCCTGCCTCAGGTGGAGGAGTTCAGGTATCTCGGGGTCTTGTTCACGAGTGAGGGGAGGATGGAACGGGAGATTGACAGACGGATCGGTGCAGCGTCTGCAGTAATGCGGTCGATGTACTGGTCTGTCGTGGTGAAGAAGGAGCTGAGCTGTAAGGCGAAGCTCTCGATTTACCGGTCAATCTACGTTCCTACTCTCACCTTTGGTCATGAGCTGTGGGTCATGACCGAAAGGACAAGATCCCGGATACAGGCGGCCGAAATGAGTTTTCTCCGTAGGGTGGCTGGGCGCTCCCTTAGAGATAGGGTGAGAAGCTCGGTCACTCGGGAGGAGCTCAGAGTAGAGTAGAGCCGTTGCTCCTCCACATCGAGAGGAACCAGCTGAGGTGGCTCGGGCATCTATATCGGATGCCTCCTGGACGCCTTCCCAGGGAGGTGTTCCAGGCACGTCCCACCGGGAGGAGGCCCCGGGGAAGACCTAGGACACGCTGGAGGGATTATGTCTCCCGGCTGGCCTGGGAACGCCTCGGGGTCCCCCCGGAAGAGCTGGAGGAAGTGGCTAGGGAGAGGGAAGTCTGGGTGTCTCTGCTTAGACTGTTGCCCCCGCGATCCGGCCCCGGATAAGCGGAAGATAATGGATGGATGGATGATTACACTGCCTTAGAAGTCTGTCCGAAATTAGTTTTGTGAGGTGCCTTCATGCACAAACACTGCCTTACAAGCCATTGTCTGATAAGGCAGCGAGGCAATGAGTCAGCTGCCTAGGTTTTCGGCCGCAGCCTTGGTCAGGTGGAACCGGGGATTGAACCACCAACCTTCCGGTTTGTAGACAACCTATGAACCACTGAGCCACTGCCACCAATCACAGATATAGTTATTGATCTCTCAAACACAATCAGAATCTCACCGCTCAAAACGCCAGAGTTTTTAGGCTATTCAGTGCTAAGTTAATGCGAAACCTCTCATTAACAAACAAAGTCAGTAAGATATTTTTTGATGACAACTTCATTTTTATAACGGAACTTTGTTGCGATGAACTGACAAAGCAAGAGCATTTTAGTGATTGTAGCGATCTTGGCTCACTTTCAAGGCTACAGTCTGTAACATTCATTGAATAAAACTGTTGCTGCTAAGAGGACCGATGTCCAATCACATGCTGCAAAGTTTCGGAAGTGACCATCTAAATATAAATATCCTCCTGAGACCCAGAATAGAGGTTTTGACTAATTTAGCAAATATCTCTGACAACATACACAGTTTTAAGTCTGGATATTCTTATGAAATTCAAGACTTGTGAAAATATTATTACACGTCTTTTTACATTACATATTGTCCCAAAACACATTAATATGCAAATTAGATACAGCGTATAGCTGCATTGCCTAGAATGGGAAGGGTATATCAAATTATTCTGTATCTTTCATAACATTGAGAATCATCTTTATACAAAATTTGGATAAAAAAACCTTGAAGAAAGGTTTTTTTTTTCAATAGAAAAAAAATCCCATTGTTTGTCTATTCATGTCTTTTAATTGTCTCAATAAATATGTTCTGGTGTCAAAAAAAATGACAGAAAAAAAAAATTCTAAATTCTCTGAATCTTTTTTTCTGGTTCTCAGGAAGATGACATGTTAAAATGCTAGTAACGCATAAAGCAATGTAAAGGCAGACTAATAGAATAATAGACAATTTGCAGCAAAATATTTTTGAAATTCCAATTATTGGTAAATTAGGCCTACATGTAAATAAATAATCATACATTTCTCACTGTACCCTGCTGTGGTGGAGCCGCTGCTTAGCCTGCACTTTGATCTACAGCAAAATAGAGAGATCTTTGGTGAGAACTAAACACATATTTAATTACTACATTAGTAATTTCTCAATAGAAATGACAGAAGTGGAAAATATTGGTAAAAAACGTACATTTACACACAAACCAACTGACCAACAAACGCAACTTTCGGACGCCATCTTTTTTTCCAGCTCAACTGTCACATATTAATGGGAAGCACAGGATAGTTTGATAGCAAAGGCAGCGAAGGATACAAATATGCTGCCTTCAAAAATCGATCAGATGAAGGTATCTCTGGAGACAGGAAGTGAAGCTAACATTAGATTCGGATGTGCCTTGATGCTTTTCTGCCTTGGAATGTGTCCTCCGAAGGAAGCATTTTCCAGGTTTCGGACGCAGCCATCACTTCACAGGAAGTGGAGAGTGAAAATCACCCAACTGTCATTGGCGTCGCATCACCACTAAAAACGATGGAGCACAGCCGTTGGAAGAGTTTACGTATGCATTTGAATATAGTTATTATTATACAAACTAGAGTATTTATGAATGGTTATGGCAATGACTGTTATATTCGCATATTCTATTGTATGACTATGTAGGCCTAAACAATAATTTTACTTTATTTACCTTAGGAATGTTTACTATGCAGCTGTGTGGGAAAGAAAGCGCACGAGATGATAAAGCTGCAATTACAATTATTAAGAATACATTACCAAATCAATATATTTTCATTTTGAATTAAAGCAGCACTAGGTAGTTTTTGCTCTCGGGGTCCCCCTACAGTTGAGAAACAGTATTGTCCTCTACTACTGTCGTAAACTGTCATTCTACATCAGTGGATGCATCGCACGTGCATTTGTTGACATGACAAACATGATAGCCCTGAACACTGCCGGAGTTCACATGCAGGTGTTCTGCTTGCGTCGCGTGTGAAATGTCTTCATCCCAGGTACAGTGGCATATGTTTCAGCATGTCATATGAATATAATTTCATGGGTTTTATTTTTTTCAAACGCCAAATGATTTCGATGCTCACGTTTACAAGCCAGCGTCATTATAGTAGCCTAGTCTATTGGTTCCCGTTTTACAGAATCTATATGATACTTCAATAAAATGTTTGAGTGGTAGATAATAACCATATATCGTCAATATTGTAATATCAAGCTACCCTAGATGAATCTGCAAATTTGAAAAATCGATTTGCATTATAGCTTGAGGCAAGACAAATAAACCAATATCATAGACATGTTAGGTATGATTTTATACGTCTTATGTATTTGCTTGCAAGAATGTAGCCCCTCCTCCTTCAGCTCACGCCAACGAGCAAACGCTGGCCCAATGTTGACCTCTTTTTGCTTTCCTCCGACAAAACCTTTGCTTTCTTATTTTTCTGTGCTGCTTCGGCCATGACTATAACATACGGCAAGCAAATGATAGTTTTTCACGCACGTCCGAATTTAAGGAAGTGGGGATGGTGGTGGAAGTGACGTATATGCCGTAAAGCAGTCAAATTTTGTAGTTCTTTTTTTTCTCGGGTTACTACCCGAAACCCAAAGTTTAAAAGTACGATTAAAAACGATACAGACCCCGTCAGGCTATGGGAGACGTGTCATTCAACCTATTGTAAGTCGATGTATCATCACAAGAGGTTTGAAAATATATTATAAAGGTTGAAAAGTTACCTAGTGCTGCTTTAATAGTCAATTAAACATTCAAGTAATAAAACTAATAGACTAATACAATGTTTTGATTGTATATTTTTAGATACATACTGTGTGTTTTGTAAATCTATATGCCTATTATATGCTTTTAAATGTGAAATATAACATAAATTAATACTGTAATTTACTTTACTATTATAATCTGCGCAACCCTGTCATTGCCTTTCTGTGATGCCGCTGCAGGGCGTTCCAAATGAACTGATATACCGTGCTCAGGGAGTAGTGAGCAGTGGACACTAGGGACCCTGTCGAATGGAACGCACCAAGAGGCCTCTTTTCTATGGTACTAGAGACACTAGACGCAGGGATGGGCAAACTCGGTCCTGGAGGACCACTGCCCTGCAGAGTTTAGCTCCAACCCTGATAAAACTACTCACCTGCCTGAAGCTTTCTAGTAATCCTGAAGGCATTGATTAGCTGGTTCGGGTGTGTTTGATTAGGGTTGGAAAAAAACTCTGCAGGGAAGTGGCCCTCCAGGACCGAGTTTGCCCATCCCTGCAAGTATAGGTATCTGCAGATAGTAATAGGAGTTACTAGATCAGTGGGCGAGGCCATAATACACATAGGGGCGTTTTCCACTGTTACCTGATTTGCCCACGTCACAGTTTGGATGGGGTTTAGGGGTGGGGTCGGGTGAAGAGGATCATTTTCATTGCATTATTTATAACCACCCATCAGTTTGAAAACACCCACAAATTTAGAAACGCCCACTTTTGTTCCGCAAGAGACCCCTGCACTAGACACACTCCCACTGACTGGCTGTCACAGGCGTTTGTTACTGCGCATGCGCAGTATTGACAGCGGGGCGACGCAAAGGTCTAACGCCCATTACGGATCATAGGGTACGGATCAAAACAGTCAACGCTTTACATTAGGGTCTGGGGACTCGGTTGGATTCAATATACTTTTATAACAGCCAGCCTCAGAACACCGAGGAGGTTGAGACACAAGGGAAAAGAAACCAGACTAAACCGAAACTAAGGCGGTTACACAGTTGGACACCATCTACTAAAGTTAACTAACGTTACCCAAGGTAAGTGATTCAGACAATTTTCACAGCATAAACGATATCCTCACGGTGCAGGATTGTTGTGAACGCAAATATTTCCGTAGCAACATGAAGTATTACTGTCATAGTAATATGATGACGTCATTGTAAATAAAAACTGTTACGTTGAAATGTAGGGGAAGTTGCATATCTACAGCTCTATAACAGGGCTTTCCAGCCCTTATGTCTCATAAATGCACAAAATGGCTTTAATAGTATGTACATTAATTATTTAAGCTAATATTGATCGATCAGTAACGCAGATCCTTTTTATTTATATATGCTAATTTTGTTGTGAATTTTTCTGCATAACTGTTTTAACAGTTTTTATTATTTAAAAAAAAAAGTCTAGTTATAATGTTTTATTTTAGTTTGAGTTAGTTTAGTACATCAAACTAAAAACTAGTTATGTAATGAAGTAATGAAAATGTTTCTTTTATGGTTTTGGTTTCAGTTTTAGTTCCTCAGGTTTGTGGAAAGTAGCTTACCATGTGGTACATGAACGTGGTACATACCATGATACATGAATCATTTAGTACTTGGTATATAAGCCTAGTTTCCCGCAAGGATAAACAACTTTTATCACTTAATAAACATCTATTAAAAGTCTTAAAAATCTATGATCTGTGGTGAGATCTGACATGTGATGACATGATATTAAGTCAAATTTTCCATTCAAGAGCGTCCATTGTTCCTCCCACACGCACAGTGCCTTCTCCTCACACACACCTCTCATGTTCAAGGTTTCTGTTTAAATTACTGTAGCTTACAGGTCACTCTGCCAACTCCACACACACCCTTCTGCATGAACACAACCCCTGTCAATCACTGCAGAGGCCTACATTACTCACGCTACTATATAATTCACACTTGCTTAAGATTATACACTAAAGTATTACTATTATTATATAAAGTACAACTGCTTAAACACGTAAATAATCTTTGGTTTTATTATTATATATTATAATTACATGTATTTGCTCAAATTTATGTTGGATTGCTATGTTTGCAGCAACACATTCAAATTGTATAAAAATATATAGTATAGAAAAAGTAACAACACAAAAACATAGTAAATACATTTGACATGAGCAATATGGTATATTAGTACAACAAATCCTGTTCCTACAAGGTGCAGTGTGTATATACACTGTGTTCCAAATTATTAGGGAAGTGTGACATATCAGTAGGACTTCAATACAATAAACATTCAGATTTTAGCTTTCCTGTAGCTCAAACAGTAGAGCATGGCGCTAGCAACGGTAAGGTCATGGGTTCGATTCCCAGGGAAAGCAAGAACTGACAAAATGTAAAAATGTGTACCTTGAATGCAATGCAAGTCGCTTTGGATAAAAGCGTCTGCCAAATGCATAAATGTAAATGTAAATTTCTCCATGTCTTTTTAGATAACTGGTATCAATCGCAGACAGGTTTGTTAAATATTTGCGCGTGAACTGAGTTTTGCGGAGAAATGTTCGTCTCGCAAATAATAAAGTATTTAGCGCGAACGAAAATCAATTTTGCGTTTAAAATATATTTATTTGGATGTGCGCAGACGTTCTCTTTCACATTTGCAACGTTTCAGTTGCTTGCTCTCCCATACCCACTCTGATTGCTCTCTAGCCGACGACGGCTCGCTTGCTCAATACAACCCAATGTTACAATATGCCATAATTCCAGCCAATCAGAGATGAGACTGCTAAATTCTGATTGGCTGGCTTAACAACCCATCACAAGATTCCCACACGTAAATATCTTTTTTTTTTAAACTAAATTAATATCAAATCGTATTGTTGCATAATGGCATGTCCCAGTGTTTCATACACCTCAATTAAGTGGTACTTCTAACTTCTTACTGATCTTCAAGTTATGTAATTATTGGAATTTAAATGTGACCGAGCTAGGGTTTCTTTCTAATTTTACACATTTTCAGAAAAGAAGATGGACAGACTTTTCCCCTTTTAATTAGTTAAATGTGTAAGCACGGAACAAAATTTGCCTCAGAATATTTAAAAAATAAAAACCATCAAATAAATGTAGAAATGCAATGTAATAACAGTAAAATAATAATAAATATTCTTCATATCCTTGAAATTATTTAAACAAAAAAACATTCACAACAGAGATGTTCTGTAAAAAAAACTATTGTGCTAAAAATATAGACTGGATTACTAATCTTACATACTGCACTATAATACTACTATATATAACATTAAGTGAAGATCTTGGGTGTGACCCCTGACTACTTTGCGGGTTTCACACCCAAGATTTTCACTTACTGTTATATTTGCATGTATGTAATTCTTAATTCTGTAATTCTAGCCACATAACTAGATTTTTTTGCAGTGAGGGAGAACAAGCCTGCATTCCAATGTGCATACTAACCATCCTAAATGGTATGTAAGATTAGTAATCCAGTCTATATTCTATATCCGATACAAGAATCGTGTTTTCCTGACATTTGTATGAGCCTGATTTCGATACATCAAATATTTATCACTGTCAGTCATCACAATTTTGAGAGTGAATCCTGCATGTATAACTTTGCAGAATGTTTACATTCACAAACATCTATACAACACACTGCATGAAAGGGAATATTTGAAAAACCATAATATAAGCAGTATTGCATAGTTCTCATGCAATATGGGGAGGAAGAAAGATTTTGAGCAGGGGTAATGCTAACCACCATTAGTTTACAATTGAAACAACAGCAACACTGAATAAATCCCTTATTGATTCTAAGCCAAACTATATACACATTGTCATTCTTTAGCTACAGAACCGGTCGGATTCAATCAGAATGTGCTCTGACAAGTTAGGATATGTAAAAAAATAATTACTGTGGGAAACTAAAATCTTGCCTCTGGATTTTCAAACACTAAAGGGGTTGGACAATGAAACTGAAACTGGTTTTAGACCACAATAATTTATTACTAGGGTGTAGGCAGGACCTCCTTTTGTAGCCAATACAGCATTAATTCATCTCAGTGAACGAAATTCAAGGTCTAATTCTAGTTGGGAAATAATAATTTTGGGACTTTTTGCAAATAATATTTTCATTAATTTGCGTCAAATATATCGTTAGTTTCGAGATTCTTCCCATTTTGTAAACCATGACGAAGGTTACAGGTTCTAGTCCGCCAGTTTTTTTTCTTCATTAAAATCAAAGATGTTCAATGATTGTATATTAAGAGCATGGACACGTTTGTGTGCATTTTGTTTTGTGATTTCACGGGAAAGAATAGATATCCCCGTAATGACATTAAGCGATAGACTGATGCGCTTGTGTGAATACGAGCCAAAACGAGAACGTAAGCCCCGCCTACTTTGATTTGATTGGCCATCTCAATCATTTTGACATTGACGAGCGCCTTTAGCAATTTGGCCATTTCAATGTCTATGGTGGTTATGGTCCTGTGGGAATGACAGATACAAGTCCTTCACAGTGACCAGAAGGCGTTTGAGCCATTTCTCGCCCAAAACAGTGGTCAGGTCACTATGTGATGCTGGTGGAGGAAAACGGCTTCTGACTTGCTTCTCTAAAATACCCCAAAATGGCTCAAAAATATTTAGATCTGGTGACTGTGCAGGCCATTGGAGATGTTCAATTTCACTTTTACTTTAATGTTCATCAGACCCCCTACAGGGTACAATGTTTGGACGATTAGGTGCACATGCTACTCCAGAATGATTCGTTAGTCAAGCACACTTCACTCTGGGCTGGAAAGTGAATCATTTGATCAAAATAAGAGAGATTATATAACAAAATGCTTGTCATTTTTTTAATTTAGTACTGCCCTGAATAAGATATGTACATACCCAAGACAAAAAATAACAGAATTGATCAAAATTACGAAGTTTATTTATCAAATTTATCAAAAGTTTATGAACCCTTGATTCTTAATACTGTGTGCCGTGACCTGGATGATCCACGGCTGTTTTTCTGTTTTGTGATGGTTGTTCTTGAGTCTCTTGATTATCCTGAGCAGTTAAACAGCCCAACGTTCTTCATAAAAATCCTTCAGGTCCTGAAAATTCTTCAGCTTTCCAGCATCTTTTGCATATTTGAACCCTTTCCAGCATTAAGAACCCTGGGGTAAAAACAATATACACATTCTTTAGCTA
The DNA here is from genome assembly GCF_949357685.1 of Gobio gobio. Classification (NCBI taxonomy): domain Eukaryota; kingdom Metazoa; phylum Chordata; class Actinopteri; order Cypriniformes; family Gobionidae; genus Gobio; species Gobio gobio. Next base: position 34,437,861 of record NC_137119.1, read on the forward strand.
TGGAACCGGTCGGATTCAATCAGAATGTTCTCTGACAAGTTAGGCCATTTAAACAAATATTTTGCCACTGGATTTTGTGGTCAGGTCACTGTGTGATGCTGGTGGAGGAAAATGTTTTCTGACTTAATCCTCCAAAATACACCAAAGTATTTGGTGGCTCAAACATATTTAGATCTGTTGTCTGTGCAGGCCATGGGAGATGTTCAATTTCACTTTCATGTTCATCAGACCAGTCTGTCACAAGTCTTGGTGTGTATTGGAGCATCATGCTGATACACGGCACCCCCTTCAGGGTACAATGTTTGGACCATTAGCTACATATGATGCTCCAGAAGGGTTTGGCAGTCAAGCACAGTAGGGAATGCCATGATATCCGTCCTTCGGATGAGACATTAAACCGAGGTCCTGACTCTCTGTGGTCATTAAAAATCCCAGGATGTCCTTCGATAAAGAGTAGGGGTGTAACCCCGGCATCCTGGCCAAATTTGCCCATTGGCCCCTGTCCATCATGGCCTCCTATTCATCCCCATATATATACGATTGGCTTCATCACTCTGTCTCCTCTCCACCAATCAGCTGGTGTGTGGTGGGTGTTCTGGTGCAACATGGCTGCCGTCCCATCATCCAGGTGAATGCTGCACATTGGTTGTGGTTGAGGAGATTCTTCTATATGTAAAAAGCTCTTTGAGTGCCTAGAAAAGCGCTATATAAATGTAACAAATTATTATTATTATTATTATTATTATTATTATTATGATATTGCAGCCCAAACCATCACTAATCCACTCTTGTGCTTCACTCTGGGCTGCAACAGTCTGGAAGTCCCCCTCTAGTCAATAATTGTATCCTTTAAAACTCATATTTGATCACAAAAAGGACATTTAAATGTTTATTTTTTCTGTTAAAAATGTCTTCATGCCTTAAAATAGCTTGAATAACTCTACACCCTTGCTTCATTTAGTAAGCTATACACGGATTCATGAATATGCAAATTAGCACCGCCTCCACTCACTCGCCCAAGCTCAGAAATACTGGCCAACTTACTGAGGTAAACGCTGCACAATGCCGCTCTTTACAACGTCAGACATATAACGATAATTAATACGATTATCCTTTTGCTTGACTACGTTATCAAACAGCTAATAATGTGTTGCTAATGTAACACAAACCATGTTTCCGTTTGTATCAGGATCAGTCAGTATCGTTAGAAACGCTTTGAACAACTCAGAACGTCAGTGGAGAAAGGCATTGTTCATCATAACACCGTATACGTCATATCACCGTAATATACATCATATACACAATTCACCCGCTATATTACTAAATCTACCTAATTTTCCATATCAACAGAAAAATATACCGGGATAACCTTGAGACTCGCTGCTTCAGAGAATAGTTAATGATATGCTAAAGCCCGCCGGCATGTTGACATGATTGGTTACAAGGTAGTTTGTGACGTCAGAAACACCAGCGATTTCAAACCGAGTTTTTGAGACTGTCTTTTCTTTAAAGAGAACATACTCAACAATGGTGTTGACTTATGAATTTGCAAATTTTCAGTTTTTCACCATAGGGGGACTTTAAGCCTCTTTTTGGCCTCTCCAGAAAGTGAAGGTGGACTCATCTGAGAACAATACATGTTTCACATTGTCCACAGCCCAAAATTGGCACTTTTGGCTCCAATGAAAATGACATTTGACATTGGCATAGAATGGCTATAGCTGCCCAATCATGAATATTGACTCAACGTGTGCATTTAATTCTGCAGTGAGTTAATACCTGAACATCCCTTTCAGACAGCTTTCTCTTGTGTTGACATTTACTCCTGTCGGATGTGGTTTGTCCTACGTGGTGGTATGACGACATTACCCATACTATAGCTCTCGATACACCACAAAGACTTCCTGTCCTGGTCACAGACAAGTCAGCAAGATGCGCACCAACAATTTGTCCTCTTTCCAACATGTCTTCCATTATGTTGTGTGGATTGTAATATTTTATGTAAAGCTGTGCTATTACACTCTGCTCTTACTGATGGAATGTAAAATCAGTGAAGATTGGCCACCAGGCTGCACATATATAGGCGTTAAATCTCCAACACTATATTGGCCAGCGTTTAAGTTTCATTGTCCATTCCTTGTACAGGTCTAGGTGATAAACACTATCCATAAGAAATTAAGTAAATTATATACAGTGGCAAGAAAAAGTATGTGAACCCCTTGCAGAATCTGTGAAAATGGGAATAATTTTAACAAAATAAGACAGATAATGCAAAATACATGTTATTTTTTATTTAGTACTGTCATGAATAAGATATTTTACATAAAAGATGTTTACATATAGTCCGCAAGACAAAAAAAAGCTGAATTTATAATAAATGAACCCTTATTTTTATGAACCCTTGATTCTTAATACTGTGTGCCATGACCTGGATGATCCTCGGCTGTTTTTTTTTGTTTTGCGATGGTTGTTTCTTGAGTCTCTTGTTTGTCCTGAGCAGTTAAACTGCCCAACGTTCTTTGGAAATATCCTCCAGGTCCTGAATGTTTTCCAGCATCTTTTGCATATTTGAACCCTCTCCAGCATCAAGAGCTGGGGGGTGAGAACTATTTGAATTTAAAGATCAAGGTTAATTGTACTTTATTTGTCTTCCAGGAAGCATGTAAATGTCTTCTGTTGCTTCCGAAGGGCAGTACTAAATGAAAAGATATTTAAACGAAATGTTCAAAAAGTTGCATCATGCAATGTTATGCCATGTAAAACATCATGCAATGTCATTGAGCACAAAGGGTAATACAGAAACCACTGGATTGCTCCTAATATGAAGATGGCAGTTTTGTGGCTTACAAATCCTCTTTTATCACAAATGCTTTCAGTTCCCATGGCACAATCAGCAACTCCAATGGCAACTCAGTGTGTGTCCAAGGTGGAGCTCACGATCACCTGTGAAAACCTTCTGGACATGGATGTGGGGTCCAAATCCGACCCGCTGTGTGTCCTGCTCATGAATGCATCTGGAAACCAGTGGTTTGAAGTCAGTTGATTTGTTGTGCAAATTGTTCAAATGTTTAACTGAAAATTAATATTCGAAGATCAAGGTCAATTGTTTTGTTTCATAGGTCGATCGAACTGAGAGGGTTAAGAACTGCCTGAACCCAAAATTTGCCAAGAAGTTTGTCGTTGATTACTACTTCGAGGTTGTTCAGAAGCTCAGATTTGGTGTATATGATATCGACAATAAAACTGCCGATTTAAGTGATGATGACTTCCTGGGCGAGTTGGAGTGCTCGCTGGGTCAGGTAAGACACTTGGGTAAATAACAAAACATCCATGTTTTAAGTCATTTTTGATATTATCTGACATTCATTTCTATACAGATTGTTTCCAGTTGCAAGCTGACGAGACCTTTGGTGCTGAAGAACAAAAAACCTGCAGGAAAGGGAACAATTACGGTGAATATCCATGATATATAACATCATATTCACTCCAACTCATGGTGAATATGTAAGGAATAACTGGCGATAGACATACATAAACTATTGTTAAAAAGTTTGGGATTGGTAAAACTCGTTGGTAAGTCTCTTCTGCTCACCAAGGCTGCATTTATTTGATCAAAAATACAATAAAAACAGTAATATTGTGAAACGTTATTACAATTTAAAATAATGTTTTCTATTTAAATGTTTTCTAAAATGTAATTTATTCCTGTGATGCATATTTTCAGCATCATTACTCCAGTCCTCAGTGTCACATGACCCTTCAGAAATCATTCTAATATGTAATCATCAATATCACGTAATCAATCAGAACAGAACCATAACGCCAATCGAAACTGTATGCTAATTATCAATCATCTTTGACAATAATCTTGACAGAGCAGTATTTTTTGTTTGTAACAATGTAAAGGTTTTTACTGTCACTTTTGATGAATTTAATGCTTCCTTGATGAACAAAAGTATGAATTAATTGATTAATACTGACCTTTTGAATGACAGTGTATGTATTTGGCCATATGATTATCATTGCCTTGTTATAACAGCAAATATTTGATCACATTAGATCAGTGCAGAGGAAATCAAGGATAACCGAGTTGTGAATTTTGAGGTGGAGGCTAGAAAATTGGACAAAAAGGTAAGATGCGAGTTCACGCTTTACTTTTAAATGGGAAAATGCATTCAATGTCTAAATGTGGGATTTGTTGCAGGATTTCCTTGGAAAATCAGACCCGTACCTGGAATTTTACAGGAAGACAGAAACCGGCTGGCAGCTTTCTCACAGAACTGAGGTGCATTGTGTGTTGTGTGTTTGTATGTAGATGTAGACTCAAATATATAGGGGTGCTATTATGCTCTTTTACACAGCACAAGTCCACTCCAAAGGGAGATATTCTCTATATCACTGCACAGTCTGTAAACTGTTTCCCAACTCTCTGAAATGGCTTCATTGAAGTCTTGAGTTTTCTTCCAGGAACATACACTTTACAAAATATTACTCATTTAAAGAATTTTTGCCCAAGGCATATGTAAAGGCCTGGTTGAGTTTCGTTAGTAGTGTTGAAACTCACAGTTATGGTAAGGGGCATGACATTTCCGAAACACACTCAAAAATGTTGACAAATCACAACACACTGGACCAGCAGACCAATCAGAGCACTTTGTGCTTTTCAAAAGGAGGGGCTTCATGTTGAAGAAAGCAACTAGCTCGAACTTTCCTGAAACCGCATTGTCGCAAATTTGTCGTTTAACCACGTTGGTTAATGATGTCACACAGATGGTGGAGTTGTAACTTCTTTTAATTAATTTGTTTGAGATGGGATTAATGCGATAAATTACTGAGATGTCATCTGAAGACTAATTCTCAGTTAGAGAATTCTCAGCAGATTCAATCATAGGCTCGTTCTTACGTACTAGTGCTTTAAATCTCTTGACAAACTAAAAGATGTAAATACAATTTGTATATATTTAAAATGAAATATATAGATTGTACTGAATGTGAGCTTGCTTATTTTGCTGAAGATAAGGATCTATTAAATGCACAATATGTAAGATTTTTTTATTAAAATATCCAAAAACAACTAGAATAATGTTATATATTTTGTTGACCCTAAGGGTGCTTTCACACTTGGTTTGATTGCCTGGACCGAACCCGAGTTCGATTGCTCCCCCCACCCCTGCCCCCGCTGGACTGTGTTCATATTATATTATTTGGTTTCGAATCGGGGTGCGTTTGCGTCATCAAAGCAGCAGCTGTTTACGACAGCGAGCGTGAAGGCGGCAAAATGCATAACGTTGCTCACCTCACTTTTATATTTTAGTTTTTTAACCGTTGGTTTTGTTTCTAAAGCTTCAGTACATAATGGCACTTGCGTCTATATGCCGCAAATGTACTGCAATGCTCTAAAGAATGCTGAAGACGAGCAGAAATGAGATCTACAGCTCTCTGTTTGCAGTATGTCAGTCACGCTCGTCAGGAAAATGAGTGAAACACACACAAACACACATTTTTATCAAATCATACGTCATTAATAGCGGTTCACTTCCGCGATTTAGTACGATTGCGTTCACATCAGCAGCGAACCGTACCGGAGTTCACATGAACCGTACCCCAGACCACCCTTTTTAAGCGGACTCTGGTACGGTTCGCGGGTGCGCACCCGAGTTCGGAAGACCGTGTTCACATCATCCAAACGTACCGAACTCTGACGTCAATCGAACCTGGGTGCGCACCAAAACTGCTAGTGTGAAAGCACCCTTATTGTTTAAATCTCGTTTTCTTGATTTACTGTGTGAGTACCATGTTTTACCATGGCTAATATCGATGTAGCTTATTTAGCTCTTATTAGCTGCCGAGCGAACACACAGTGTAACATTATAACAAATTTCAGCGCACTCAAATGTATGTAATATGATAAAACAGTGCTGCGTTACCCCCTCATACGCATGAGCGGAAGAAGCAGAAGCGCATAATAAAAGCTCCACTTCTCTTGAGCCGTGTGTTGCCCTTTTCTCTCATTAGCAATCACTCCAGGGCCTCTTTCCGCTCCACCCTACTTCACAGTACAGTAACATTAATAAATCTTTAATACATTAGCTCATCCATGAACATGATTTCTGCCCGAGTCCCGTCGGATTCTTTTCCACCGCCTGTAGAGGTGAAGACAACAACTCCCATGATTCCGCGTCATCAAGCTACGCCTTGTTTTAAATAAGTGATCCCTAATGGCGAAAATTACATATTGTGGCTTTAGGTCCATGTCATACAAATAAGAAACTATGCTTCTAACCAGAGATGAGAGCTGTCCTTCCAACTGTCCTTCCAGCTTTATGCTGTTTGCGAGTGTTTGTTGGAACTATGGTTTCGTGAAACACAGACTCGTTGTTGATAACGACGGAACTTGCGACCATAGTTAGCTTATAATGCTTTCGGGAAATGCACCGAAGACCAGTATAAGAAGTGCTGCAACAATGTAAAATATGTGAAAAAGAATGTGTTTTTGAACATTCAAGCATTCAAACTTATTCTAGTAGACCAGAAAAACAAAATCACGACTTTGAATAGGGGCATAATACTCTCTGAAAAGGGGCATAAACTCTCTGAATGATTGTTGTTAATGTTTATTGTGAATGTTAATGGTTATCTTTCATACCAGGTGGTGAAGTATAATTTGAATCCTTGCTGGAGGCCTTTTAAAATCCCTCTACGGTCACTTTGTGCAGGGGACATGGAGAAACCAATCAAGGTATAGTCTGCGTTTATTGGTCATTATGAAGCATTTTTATAATGTTAAAAGGCTCCCTGTTGCTAAAACAAGTGTCCTATGAAATGCTGGGCTCTTGGATTAACAGTCTGTAATTGTTCTGGCTTAATTGTACCGGCTGTAAAACTCTGGCTTTGCTTTGGCTTGTCAGACAGAGGGTTTTTTGGTGGCTTACAATCAGTGTTTATGACTTTGTGATTTTTCTTACAAAAGCATCTTAAAGGGAAACTCACTGTCAGGATACAAGCAGGTATTTTTCATCAGAATGTCTGTTTCATAAATGTGTGTGCCCCTGAATAGCTGCTAGTGTGTCCTTCATAGTTCAGTAGAAGGGAGCTATTCTATCAAACTGTTTTTTTCCGAATGAGGCTATTATCAGCCGTTTCATTGTGTGAACTCTTTAACTACTAAGGTCATTCTCTGGAAACACTGGCATTTGTATCTTTAATCCTTGTATTTGTAATCGTCAAATTTTCATTTGCAAGGTTAATGCTAAACGTTAAAGAAACAATACCCTAATTCTGTCATGACAACTCTCAGAGAGATTGCAGTAGAGATCGGCATGGCAATGGATATGGCAATGTTTGGTCTTGGAATAGGATATGCTTCGCTTCTGCTGCTGCTGCAGAGCAAGTACCGAGACTTGCTACTGCAAATACATTCACAGACATGCTGCTGCATGCATGCATGCGTGAAATAACCGCCGTAGCAGATCTATACAGGTGGAGCTGGGGAAGGAGGAGGGTTTCTGAAAGCATGCTGCAGATTACTTACAGCAAACACTACCAGTATTTAAATGTTGAATCGCAGCTCATTGTCCGCTGATGCAACAGCAACCAATCAGCTGCGCTATGTAGACGACGATGCGATCGCTACCAAATTGAGTTAAGGACATATCAGCCTCCACCATCTAGAGTTTCATGTCAGAACTTATGAAAGCTTGTTTCTGCTAAGGAATAAAAAAGGGACAAAGACAATTTTTCTGGATATGTACAGTATAAGGCATTGTAAAAAAAAAAAAAAAAGAAAAAAAAAAGTAAAGCATTTTAATATAATTTTGCTCAAATAAAATTATTTAAATAGCATATCGAATGTAATCGTGATAAATGGTGATATGCAAATTTGCTGATAGAAAAACAAAACGAATTAAATAGAATACACTATTATTAAAATAATAATAATAACGATTTAAAAAAGTCAAGTTGGATATAATTAATCATAATTATTGAAATGCTTTTGTAACGAAGTTCGTTGTTACGGGAAGAAGGAGGCGGGAACCGGCGAACGTTCAAACACTTTAATCCAAACTAAACACAAAATGAAAGTAAAAACGACAGCCTCCTCACGGACGATTGCCGCACACAGGTAATAAAACTCAATAAAATTCCAGGCCTGGTCCTCTCTCGTCCTTCACTGTCGTCGCTCCTCCTTTTATGCTTCTGTACCTCCTCTGTGAGATACGAGACAGGTGTGACGTGCAGGTGACGCTCATTTGCAATCGCCACCGGCCTCGTGCCATTCTCTAATGGCTCTCGTCTGCCCTGCTTGTCACAGCTTTATTTGACTTCTTTTGCATTACACATTAAACATGGAGTTACTGTAAATCAAATAATATAACTGTGTTTATAATACTGTTATTTATGGTATTTTAGCAGTACTGGAGAACAAATGATGCAGTTTCCTCAGAAAGACTCACTGTTCTAGTAATGGATTCTTTTTTCTAATCTTATGTGGACAGTGGAGATGGCAGGTCGCCCATCTAGAACATCTGTAATCCATTCATTCACTTAGGACCTATTTACACCTGGTATTAGTTTTGGTCGATCAGATCACAAGTGGACGAGGGATACACATTCCCGTTTATACCTGGTATTTTAATCCGTCTCTTTTGTCCACTTTCAACCACTTGTGTCCTGATTTCTACGAGGGGAAGGTCTATTGGCGGGTAGTTTTGCATAGTCAGACTGAGGGCAGAAGGTCTGGAATCTTCCGCAGCTTTCATTGGTCAAGGAACCCCAAGAGGATGTTTGACTGACATGTAACGCAACCAATCACAGTTCGTTTTGTTCTGCGTCATGTTAAGGGACGTGAACATTTTAAGTCTCTGCAATAACAGAACGGCGTGCATCTATAAATGATTCATTCAAGAACATTGTGCAAGTTTACTGCAACAATGGAGCCAGCGAACTTCACATACTTTTGAAAATCCAGCGTTTAGTTGATCCTGGTAAGCGCTCATTGTCACAGTTGTAAACACAACGGTGTTCTTCTTCCACAAGGAAGTTTGGTGTCACGGCATTTGTTTCCAGGCAGACCGTTAAAGAACGCAACACGCACATCTCGCGGACATCTTGTAGAATTCAACCAATCTGATGACGACTTTGAAACTCCTGAAGTGTTTCCAGATAAGCGTGCCATATGCATCAGACGTTCAGCCAACGGTCCGTGGGCATGACGTCTGAGACTAATTGGCGGGTAAATGTATTGGCTTTTTCAGATCTTTCGTTCTAATGAACAAAATAAGCTCTCGCAATTTACATATGAACACGACTGGAGACAACGGAAAAACATACGGAGAGCAGCAGCTTTTGTTTCTGCTCCGACAGCCGCAAGACCACGCGGAACGCTGTGAGTAAGTGTTAGAAAACAGGAATGAGAGAGAACATTGCACTTGGTACGTTTTCCATCTTCAAACCAATCTTGGGTCTTCAGCCGACAAAGTTTAAATCCTGTCTAGCAAGTGCACTTCCTGTTTTGACATTAGGTCCGTAGGCAGTCTTTTGCGGCTGTTTAAACACATTTAACCACATGAGTGTCTACACTACGACTACCATTTCGACTACCTCTGGAGGTGGTCAAAAGTGGACAAGCTCAAAACGTTTTACACCTGTATTTACCGTTGTCTACTTGGGATTCGATCAACCAAAACGCATCTTAATACCAGGTGTAAACAGGACCCTTCAGAGTTACCCTGTTTGGTGTGCTTTTTCACTGGTGTCTAACTAGTTTTGGAATGAAGAGAGTGACCCATAGATCTGTGCTTATCTATGGTTCTTCATTTAGTGGGCTTTTTTTTGCATGACCTCTCTCAATTCCCTTCTCTTTTATTCTCCAATGTCATTCACCTATCAGTTCATGCTGTATTTTTCAACCCTATTTTAGGTTGAATGTTACGATTATGACAATGATGGATCTCATGATTTGATTGGGATTTTTGAGACCACTATGACGCGTCTTCAAGGGGCCTCCCGCAGCGCTCCGGTGAGATTTATCCTGAACACACTTTTGATTTCAGTACCCGATGAATGTGTGAAGGTTTCTGAACTAAAGAAGCTGATTTTTCTCCTGCAGGCCGAGTTTGACTGTATAAACAGTAAGAAGAAACAGAAGAAGAAAAATTATAAGAACTCTGGAGTTGTGAGTGTGAAAGTTTGTCAGGTACTGTGACATATAAGAATACTCGTTTGATTTCATTTTAAACATTCCTTGCATTATAAACATACCTTGCATTATACTCAGTGCAAAACGCTTCTGGACATGGTTGTGTTTGCTGTCTCAGATAACCAGGGAATACACATTTCTAGACTACATCATGGGAGGCTGCCAGATCAATTTCACTGTAAGTTCTACATAAAGTCTAACATTACCTATTAACAACTGTGTGTTGCTTTTTCCACAAACTGTTTAATTTATTTTCACATAAGTGTGATTTATTTATTTTCCGATTTAAATTATTATTTTTATAAAAAAAATGTATATACACACACTATATTGCTTCTACAAACATTTGTGAAAGAATGGGTCGCTCTCAGGAGCTCAGTGAATTCAAGCGTGGTACTGTGATAGTTTGCCCCCTGTGCAATAAGTCCATTCGTGAAATTTCCTCACTACTAAATATTCTAAGGTCAACTGTTAGTGGTATTATAACAAAGTGGAAGCAACTGGGAACAACATCAACTCAGCCATGAAGTGGTAGGCCACGTAAAATCAGAGAGTGGGGTCAGCGCATGCTGAGGGGCACAGTGCGCAGACATAGCCAACTTCAATAGCTACAGACCTCAAAACTTTGTGTGGCCTTCAGATTAGCTCAAGAACAGTGCGAAGAGAGCTTCATGGAATGGGTTTCCATGGCCGAGCAGCTCATCCAAGTCTTACATCACCAAGTGCAAAGCGTCGGATGCAGTGGTGTAAATCACGCCGTCACTGGACACTGGAGACTTGTTCTCTGGGGTGACGGATCACTTCTCTGTCTGGCAATCTGATGGACGAGTCTGGGTTTGGCGGTTGCCAGGAGAACGGTACTTGCCTGACTGCATTGTGCCAAGTGTAGAGTTTGGTGGAGGGGGGATTATGGTGTGGGGGTTGTTTTTTCAGGGGTTGGGCTTGGCCCCTTAGTTCCAGTGAAAGGAAATCTTAATGCTTCAGTATACCAATACATTTTGGACAATTTCATGCTCCCAACTTTGTGGGAACAGTTTGGGGAGGACCCCTTCCTGTTCCAACATGACTGTGCACCAGTGCACAAAGCAAGGTCCATAAAGACATGGATGAGCGAGTTTGGTGTGGATGAACTTGACTGGCCTGCACAGAGTCCTGACCTCAACCCGGTAGAACACCTCTTGTCCAACATCAGTGCCTGACCTCACAAATGCACTTCTAGAAGAATGGTCAAAGATTCCTATAAACACACTCCTAAACTTTGTGGAGAGCCTTCCCAGAAGAGTTGAAGCTGTTGTAGCTGCAAAGGGTGGGCCAACTCTATATTAAATTATGTTTTATTAACAAGGTTCGGGAGAAGCACGTTCAGATAATTGACACAGGTGGAGAGCACTCAGCTAATCAACAACAGAGGTATATAAACACTCAGCAGTCCTACCTCCGTTTGTTGACAGTTCTCAGCAACCCTTCCACCACCCCTTCGCCACACCTTTTAACTCTAAAACCACTTGCATATACGGGGGGTACTCTGGGTTCGGGCCTAATTCCGAGCTCGAAGCCCTCCCCCTGGACAGCGCGACAAATACGCATTGAATTACTCTCTATAAATTATATGTAAGTGCGAACTCGTGAAACATGTTTGCGTAGAATTATATTACATTTTTGCAAAGAATGATATTTGCATGTATTACGTCCAGATGAATTATATTACTTCATGTTGGAGCTATATTTTGTAATATATATATAATAAAACAATGTAAAATATATATTATATGTATTCTAAAAACAATATATATTATATATTTTAATATAAATACTTTTTTATTGCTATATATTTCATTTATGATAAATAAAAGACAGACATTTTTGGAAAGAATTATATTTGCATGTACTATATCTTGATGAATTATATTCCTTCATGTTGGAGCGCGGTTACTCATGTCATACCCATGTGGTTCACAGGTGGGTGTGGACTTCACAGGGTCAAATGGTGACCCCAGGTTACCTAGTTCTTTACATTACATCAGTCCTCAAGGTGTGAATGAATATCTCTCAGCCATCTGGTCAGTTGGCCTTGTGGTCCAGGACTATGACAGGTACAAGGGCACCAGGAATTTTTATTTATTTATCATACATTAAAATAATAATAAAAACAACAACAACATATACCTCATGCTTTTTTCATATCCTGTAGTGACAAAATGTTTCCTGCTTTTGGATTTGGTGCCCAGATTCCTCCTTCATGGCAGGTAAATGAAAGTACATCTGCTGTGTTACTGTGACAAACTCCCAGATGCCTCAGTTTAGTATTGTTTTTTCCTAGGTGTCGCATGAGTTTCCTCTCAACTTCAATCCTGAAAACCCATTCTGTGCAGGTAAATTACAATAACAGTTTCCCACCCTCTGCAGCACCAAGAAAGTGTTGTGTATATAAACATGAAGCTGTATTTCTGTTCCCGTAGGTGTGGAGGGTGTGGTGGAGGCCTACAGGATGTGCCTTCCTCAGGTCAAACTTTATGGCCCCACGAACTTCGCTCCTATTATTAACCACGTGGCTCGTTTCGCACAGCAGGCTTTACAGCAGAGGACGGCGTCGGTGAGGTTCTACCCAAACTCAAACATGTCATCCACTGGCGCTTTGACGTCTCTCTGACTCTGCCCCTATCTGTTTTAGCAATACTACGTCCTGCTAATCATCACGGATGGAGTGATCACAGACATGGATCAGACACGTACGGCCATAGTCGCCGCCGCGCGCTTGCCCATGTCCATCATCATCGTGGGCGTAGGCAAAGCCGACTTCACAGACATGGAGATTCTGGACGGAGATGACGGACGTCTGAAGTCTATCACGGGAGAACCGGCTGTGCGTGACATCGTACAGTTCGTGCCCTACAGAAACTTCCAGAACGTGAGTGAAAAACTGGTCTGATGAGTTCAAACTATTTTGGGCTAACGTTTGCTTTGGCTTTTCTCTTTTTTAGGGTCAATCTTTTGCAGCTTTTTGTGTTTTCTAAGGTATTCTTTTTTTAGATGTACACTACCGTTCAAAGGTTTTTTTTATGTTTTTGAAAGTTATGCCCACCAAGGCTGCATTTATTTGATTAAAATTAGAGTAATATTGTAAAACAGTAATATTGTGAAATATTATTACAATTTTAAGAGTACATAACACGCACAGTTTCTGCCATTCTCATGTTAATCTTGAGTACCTATTGAGTAGTATTTCATCCATCATTTCTCCGAAGAATCTTTAGTTTTATCATTTTCTAAAAGACAGATACGCTGTACTGATTCTTTCCGAAAACAGCCAAACTCGTGAAGGCGTGCAGTGGCGGGGCTAAAGAGCCACAAGCGCACACACACACACACACACACACACACACACACACACACACACACACACACACACACACACACACACACACACACACACACACACACACACACACACACACACACACACACACACACACACACACACACACACACACACACACACACACACACACACACACACACACAATACAATACATGATTGCATTATCCCTGGATAACGTGCGTGTTGTATGCATTATATGCACTTACGCGCCGCGATTGCCAACAAAACAGACATTAGATGCAGTTTCATTCACCGCCTGCAACACACTTGCAGAACTCTGTTGCTGCTCTGGACAACAACAAAAAAACGTCATTCACCGTTTCCTTAACTTTGGGTTATTTGGGAAGCTGAACAAGGTTATCTTTCCCTCAGAACCAGAAACACACTTCTTTAGTGACATTGCTGATTTCGTGGTCTAAACACAGCGCTGCCGACGGCTTCCGTAACACAGACGATGTCCGTTGATGGGTGAGCTCTTGCTCTCGCTCTGGTTGATGTGCGCACGCGCTCATCGGGAGAAGTGCTCATACAAGGAATTCTGCCCTTTATGACGTCATACAAATAACTTTCCGAAACTTATTAGAATCCTGAAGAAGTGTGTTTGGCACAGAAATACTCATAAAATATGTGTTATTTTGTAAGGGCTGCCTGCTAAAATTTGCATTCTTGGGTCTGTATATCACATAATTGGGGTCGCTTCAACCTGCGGACTAGGCAACACAGTGCAGTTGAGTTCTGTTGACATTTGACAACTAACGTTATGCGTCGCTCCTTTGCTCTGATTGGTTGTAGGTCTATCCAATTGAGGTCTTTCCTGGTTAGGTTGAAACACGCCCCATAATCACAGCCCAACGGAGCAGAATCAGACTCATATTCTGACTAGAATTGAGTATGACGACGTCAGGCTAGCAATGTTTAGCATGAGAATCCAACTCTTAAACAGTGTAAATAAGTCAGAATGCATGAAATAGCATTAGACATCCCCTTTAAAATAACTCTTTTCTATTTGATCATATTTTAAAATGTTTTAAAACGTTTTTTTTTTTTTGAACGGTAGTGTACATTATTGTGTTTTGGCTGCATATGATTTTTACGAAAATAAGAAATAATTGGAGTATGATTTCATCTTTAGATGATACTCCAGTTATGTTGATTTTTATATGTTAATTTTAATATGATATAAACACATGCTAGGGATATATGTTTGTTTCAAACCTTTTATTTGCATATTCATGGTTAAATTAGGGATGGAAATTGCAAGGAATATATCAATTTAGGTACTATATCAAATTGAACAATTATGGGTTCTTAAATGAAAATTATCCAATAATTTACTCACCCTCTAGCCAGCCATCCTAGGTGTGTATGACATTCTTCTTTCAGACGAATACAATTGGAGTAATTAAAAAAAAAAAAAGTCTTCCAAGCGTTATAATGGCAGTGAATGGGGGACGAGATTTTGAAGCCCCTAAAAAGTGCACCCATCCACCGCCTTCCGTATTGAAACTTACGCAGAAAGTGTAATGCCTCTCGCAGTTCAAAATGCTAACACTACGTCCGAAGTCATCGTTGCGCAAGTTATGCTTTTTCCGTAAGGTTGAATATGGAAGGCTGTCTGCTGAAAGCTAGATATTTTACTTTATAACATGTTAAATATGGATATTTATCTTACAAAACCCAGTTGATTCGCTTCAGAAGGCCTTTATTAACCCCCCGGAGCTGTGTGGATTACTTTTAATAATGGATGGATGCACTTTTTTGGGCTTCAAATTTTGCACTGTCATATATAAAGCTTGGAAGAGCCAGGACATTTTTTAATATAACTCTAATTGTATTCGTCTGAAAGAAGATTGTCATATATACACCTAGGATGGCTTGAGGGTGAGAAAACCATGCTAATTTTCATGTTTGGGTGAACTATCCCTTTAACGATTCATTTCTTTCAGTACTTTTGAGGAGGAAAATTTCAATTGCCAAGTGCTTTGATAAGTTCTTGAAAAAGCTATGTATTATAGAGATGGCATAAATGCATTGTATATTAAATAACAACAGAAACGATCATTTATCTAAATTATATGAACAAGCAATCAGAACAAGCAATAGTGTTGCGCCATATGCCTTTGAGTCATTAAAAAGAAGTGGCTCATGAAAGTCATTAGTTCAGGAATTGGACTGCATTCATTGGCGTTCTGTCCGAATCGGCGGATAATACATTAACGGAACCAACCGAATGGAAAATGAATGGAAATTGTTCCCAACCCTATTCATAGTAGACACTCAGCCGAGCAGAACATAACACATTTGTTTGATTTCCTTCATACCTATAGCATGTCATGGCTTAAAGCGTCTCACCTGTGCCTTTGTCCATTTCATTTCAGGCCTCAAGGGAAATGCTTGCCCAATGTGTACTTGCAGAATTACCACAACAAGTCACATCCTACTTCAGCTATATAAACCTGTCGCCACCACACGAGCCACAAAACTCATAGACATGTAGGGTTCTCTTCTTTATCTGCACCTGACCTCTGTCATGCATCTATCTGAATGTTTTCAATGCACATTAGCACTTCTCAAAGCATTCGGCTGTCAGACAGGATGTTGTTCTTTCTCAAACTAATCTGTGTTATTAAAAGTTGCCATCATGCAGGATTAGTGGTCATGGATGCTTTATTTGCCCTTAAACTGCATCCCAAACTGAGTCAGGAAGGAGGTTTTCTAAAGCATGATCAATTTATGCTGCATTCATGTCATATCAGAGTTATCAAACTATCTGACGCCAAAAGCTATTCGTTTCTATGGCAACACTCATAATAGAGTTTAACAGTTCTACTTTTTCAGTGGGCACTGATTCCTGAAGTATTTTTTCCATTCATTTTTCCCATAGAGAGTAATAAGCCATGAACCAAGCCAATCAGCTACGAGGTGAATCATAACATTACAAACTTTGTTTTGAAGCAAAAAAAAAAATTGAAAGTCAGACAAAATGACAAAACTAAAATCCCCTGAAGCATTGCGAACAGCATAATCAGATTAAAAACGATAGAGGAATATAAAAATTCTCATGTACAATGTTGATTTATATATATATATATATATTAGGGCCCGGGGTGCAAAACTGTACACAAAACTGGCGGTTCGGTTCAGCAGTTTTACAAAATTGCTTTTTATTTATTTTTATTAAACAGTGGTTTACTGAAAAAATTGTCTGTCCTTAAAGGGGTACTTCAGCGCTGGGAAGATGAATGTGTATTTAAACTGGGTCATTTATGTAGAAGAAATGTGAAATTATTTTTTGAATTTGGTGCCTTCTAGACTGAGAAAAGACAGAAAATGTATTTTTGTCTCATGTGGATGAAAGACAACAACTCCCAGAATGCACTTGCTTCGCTGCCCTATGAGGCCACTCCCAAGCCACGGCTACCGGTTACATCTCTTGCCCACCGCTGCTCCACCCCACCGTCGTTTTGATTTTCATACTAATACAATCATTTCGTTCAGTTAGAGAATACACACTACAATTAAAATGTGTCTATGTGTCCAGTTTTCAGATTGCATATGGAAGCTAGACTTTCATAGGAATTCATTGAAAAGTTGAAACACTCACTTTTCTCTGCACCGCTCCGTTATGAATGCCCGAGGTCGAGCCGTGCGCATTTACATTCTGTGAGTGAGATCCCACCCCTATGGGCAGGTTTAACATGCTGAATAGCTCCTACTACTGGCTGTAGTCTTTAGGCTCTGGCCAAAAAAATCCTAAAATGACACAAAATGACGATATTTGCGTCATCAGAGGATTTTTTCCAGAAATAAAATGCATAATTCTCTCGTCTCAGGAGGATATGAGGGGGGAAAGTACCATAATTCGAATATACTACCGGGTTTCTACTGATACAAAGCTTAATGCTAATCGCTGAAGTAACCCTTTAAATTAATTCAATTATAACTAAAATTTTCTTAAAGATAATGCTGTAAACTATATAGGGAGCCCTTACTTGCACATTATTATTAAAGGTTAACAACAGAGCCCAAACTATTAGCCTAAATTCAGTCGCTATTTATTTTTAGTTATAATAATCAACACTCAAATAACATGCAAACACGTAAACTTCACATAAGGCAGTTTTTGCATTAACTTCTAAATCTAATAATAAAATAGTTTTTTCTTCAATTCGTTGTTGAAATATAATCATAATACACAGTGTCTGTCATTTTCATTTCATTAAAGAGCGTCAAGACGGCATTTATCGTTTGAATTTCATGATAAAATGGACTGAATACTTAATATGTTTGTTTAGGAACTCGGATTGAATTATGTTATGGTATTATGTGCGCTTAAAACAAGCCGACTGTTAACTGTTAAAGATTGCATTCGGAACCGTTCGGTACACACGTGCACCGTACCGAAAGCCCTGTACCGAAACGGTTCGGTACGAATACGTGTACCATTGCACCCCTAATATATACTGTATATACAGTGAGGAAAATAAGTATTTGAACACCCTGCTATTTTGCAAGTTTTCCCACTTAGAAATCATGGAGGGGTCTGAAATTGTCATCGTAGGTGCATGTCCACTGTGAGAGACAGAATCTAAAAAAGAAAAATCCAGAAATCACAATGTATGATTTTTTAACTATTTATTTGTATGATACAGCTGCAAATAATTATTTGAACACCTGAGAAAATCAATGTTAATATTTGGTACAGTAGCCTTTGTTTGCAATTACAGAGGTCAAATGTTTCCTGTAGTTTTTCTCCAGGTTTGCACACACTGCAGGAGGGATTTTGGCCCACTCCTCCACACAGATCTACTCTAGATCAGTCAGGTTTGTGGCCTGTCACTGAGAAACACGGAGTTTGAGCTCCCTCCAAAGATTTTATACATTTAGATAATATAAATTATATTATTATAAATTATATTATCTAAAATGATTGGTAGTATAACTGTTAAAATGCTACTAAGATACTTATTTTACGTATTTTATTTGTCGCAATGATCTAATCTAATCATTTAGGACTGAAAGAAATACAGAGTTTGGTCATGAAACGGTCGTCTAGATGGCGCAGGCTGATATGTCTTTAACCCAATCGGCTTGCAATCACATCGTTCTCTATAGGGCACAGCTGACTGGTTCCTGCTATATCAGCAGCCAATGAGCTCGCTTCTCAACATTCAAATACTTTGCAGTCCCCCTTTCAGAAACCCTCCAACTTCCCCAGCTCCACCTGTATAGATCTGCTATGGGTAATGCATGTTCAGCAGCAGCATGTCTTACTTGCTCACAGCAGCATGTATTGCTCTGCAACAGCAATAACCACCAGCAGCAGCAGTAGCGTAGCAGATCTATTCCACCAGGACCAAACATCAACATCGTCATGTCCATTACCATGCCTAACACTCACAATCAGGTTAATGCCAACATGACATGACTGCAGCATAAGGTTTATGTTGTCCGCCCTGTCTTGTGACTTACAATATGTCCGTCCATACTCTGCTGCTCATAGCGGAAAATACGATGGGTAACGTTTTCTCCTCTCTCTCTGTAGTCTTCTAAAGAGGAGCTCGCAAAGTGTGTTCTGGCTGAGGTTCCTGGTCAGGTCGTCACATTTTATAACATGATGAAGCTTCTACCTCCGAACTCAAACACTCCAGTGGATGCTCCAAATGGGTCGAAACAGAGCTGAAGGTCCCGTTTCCTTTCCTTCATACAGCATACATCTCAACAGCGTAACATCACCATCCTGCTAACTTTACTTTAAGCGTTTTATCAGATATACCACTAAATACATTCAGTTTGGTTGTAAATAAATATATACATTTTTTAGAGAGATTTCAATGTTTTCATGTGCCAAATGAATTTGAAATGGTCTATTATAATTCTCGTTAGTAAGTCTAAGGGTCTTGCTGTAAATGAAGTCAAACTATGAGATAAAATTAGAAAAAAAGGTGGGATGTTCAGCACAAATACCAAATACAGAGGTGGTACAAAGGCATTTTTTTTTTACAGTGTCATTCCTGCTAACTCCTCAAATTGTTTACAGTCATCATAATTATGTCTTTAAAATTTCATGCCATTATCATAACACTTTTCTGTACATCATTTTATTTTTTATATCTGTATATGATTTTTTTAATCAGTGCCTCGCAAAGCCGTTTTGTCCTATATCTTATGCATAATGTCATATTGATCATGTTAATGTGCCTGATCTTGCAAGTTGCAGTTCCTATACAAAAAAATTGTGCCTGTATGTTTGATTTCATTTAATGGAGATCATATGACAGCTTACATGCCACGTTTGACTTTAGACCAGAATGCACTTAAAACTTAACAGACTGAGTAATGGTGCTCGAATCTCAGTCTCTATGTACAGTTGAAAGCCATAGAAACACTTGCCTCTGTAGGGATCAGTGGTCCTGTCATGTGCCTGAATGCATAAATCTAATAAAAATAATAACAACAATATAAAAAGATTATTAGTTTTTGGGATCAGTATTAACTGTTTAAGATGCATGTTCATTTTACATTTAATCACAATGTCTGTTCTAGCCTGTTGTGTGCATTTAGTGCAGACCAGTCATAAGGCTCAATTTTTGGCAATTTAGATTTATACATCATCTATAAATAACTAAGCCAAAAACAAAAAGATCTAAATATTGAAAAAAATCACCTCTAAAGTTGTCCAAATGAAGTCCTTAGCAATGCATATTAATAATAATAATACATTTTTGATATCTTTACAGTAGGAAATGTACATAATATCTTCATGGAACATGATCTTAACTTAATATCATAATGATTTTAGGCATTAAAAAAAATCGACAATTTTGACCGATACAATGTATTGTTAGCTATACCCGTGCGACTTATGACTGGTTTGTGGTCCAGGGTCACATATCAGAATCTTAAATGTAAGTTTATTTTTCCATATCTTTGTGTTGGCTTTGTATAGGCCATCTTTATAGTGTGCATGTAATGGGTCAGCTCACCGCTGTATGATGTGTGATATGATTTGTTTTGCTGGTGCATGTGTCTTGCATCTGTGGGCCTGTAGCATTTGCCTTGTTTCAAATACAGTAAATAAAACTCTAGAAACTCACCATTGTTTAATTGTTTGCAATATTATTGAGATAGGAAGAATAAAGATGACAGAATGAAACAGTATATATTACATATTTTTTTATTTTTTTTGTGAAAAACATTGACCTATTTACAGCATATAAAGGCTCATCCACCATGACACTGCTTAAAGTGTTGGAGTAATATGTCCAAAATTATAGTTGAAAAGAGATTCACTAAACCAGCTTTAAACCAAAAACATACAGTTGGGATTTACTGTTTTATCATATGTATGTAGATCTGAATCCAATCACCAGCAGTAAAACAACAAAGGAGATGAATGAGAGATGGATGATTGATAAAGTTGGTCAAGTAATGGATGGATGGATGAATGATCAGATGGATGTCATGGATGAATGAATGAATGAAAGAAATGGACAGATCAATGAATGAATGATGAAATGGACAGCTGAGTGAATGAAATGGATGGATGAATGATTGGATAGATGAATGGATGGATGCATGATAAAATGGATGTGACCACTAAAATTTATGATGAAATGGATGGACGTAATTGACAAATGGATGGATGGATGGATAAATGGGACAAATGATGAAATGAACAGATGGATGGATGATGAAATGGATGGACCGATGGATGTAATGACCATGGATGGATGGATTATTTGAATGACATTTGGATGGATGGATAAATTGACAAATGATGAATGGGTGGATGGGTTGATGGATGATGTAATGGATTATGAGATAGATAGATGCAATTGACGGATGGATAGATGTGACAACTAAAACTTGTGATGGATGGATAAATGGACAAATACTGAAATGAACTGATGGATGGATGATGAAATGGATGGATGTAACCTACAAACAGATGGATGGATTGATGATGAAATGGATGGGTGGATGGATGTAATGACCATTGATGGATGGATGGATGGATGGATGGATAGATAGATAGATAGATAGATAGATAGATAGATAGATAGATAGATAGATAGATAGATAGATAGATAGATAGATAGATAGATAGATAGATGCAATTGACGGATGGATGGATGGATGGATGTGACAACTAAAACTTGTGATGGATGGATAAATGGTAAAATGCTGAAATGAACTGATGGAGGGATGAATGATGAAATGGATGGATGTAACCGACAAACAGATGGATGGATGGATGGATGGATGGATGGATGGATGAATGATGGAATGGATAGATAGATAGACAGACAGACAGACAGACAGACAGACAGACAGACAGATAGATAGATAGATAGATAGATAGATAGATAGATAGATAGATAGATAGATAGATAGATAGATAGATAGATAGATAGATAGATAGATAGATAGATAGATAGATAGATAGATAGATAGATAGATAGATAGATAGATAGATAGATAGATAGATAGATAGATAGATAGATAGATAGATAGATAGATAGATAGATAGATAGATAGATAGATAGATAGATAGATAGATAGATTTTGGTATATTTGGCCGATCAGTCGTTTGGGTGGCTCGCCAATATATTAGATTTCTCCAATACATAAAATAAGTAAGCTTGACCAGAGTTCTTGTGGGGAGAAGAATTTATTGAAGGTTTGTAGTGTAGCAGTCTTTCAGCAGCGATGTTATCATGCCGCCCTTCAACAATCTTAACCCAACGTTCTGTGTTCTGAGACAGAACTTTATACAGGGAAGACAAAGGGCTTCAGACAAAGGGAAACTGTTAGGACCTCCCACAGGAGATCGTTCTTACACACCCCAAACGTTCCTGCCATCGATCCTGATCCAATCAGCATAACAGTGACATTCAAATGCATAGATGCTAATCCAATCACTCATGGGCTCCAAGGGCCATTAAAGACAAATGGTGCTCTTTTTACAAACAGGAACTGGCCTGGAAGATTTAAATACAAAATCTATCGATAGATAGATAGATAGATAGATAGATAGATAGATAGATAGATAGATAGATAGATAGATAGATAGATAGATAGATAGATAGATAGATAGATAGATAGATAGATAGATAGATAGATAGATAGATAGATGCAATTGACGGATGGATGGATGGATGGATGTGACAACTAAAACTTGTGATGGATGGATAAATGGTAAAATGCTGAAATGAACTGATGGAGGGATGAATGATGAAATGGATGGATGTAACCGACAAACAGATGGATGGATGGATGGATGAATGAATGATGGAATGGATAGACAGACAGACAGACCGACAGATAGATAGATAGATGATAGATAGATAGATAGATAGATAGATAGATAGATAGATAGATAGATAGATAGATAGATAGATAGATAGATAGATAGATGCAATTGACGGATGGATGGATGGATGTGACAACTAAAACTTGTGATGGATGGATAAATGGTAAAATGCTGAAATGAACTGATGGAGGGATGAATGATGAAATGGATGGATGTAACCGACAAACAGATGGATGGATGGATGGATGAATGAATGATGGAATGGATAGACAGACAGACAGACAGACCGACAGATAGATAGATAGATAGATAGATAGATAGATAGATAGATAGATAGATAGATAGATAGATAGATAGATAGATAGATAGATAGATAGATAGATAGATAGATAGATAGATAGATAGATAGATAGATGAATGAACAGATCGCTGGATGGATTTCTTAATTATTTTTTTCTGCTGCTGCTTGAGCCTGCTGGAAAAAAAGAGATGCATTTTTTCAGATATCTTAATTATTAATATGAAAACTAAGAATATGTTGCCGTTTTAATCTTTAAAATGTCAAATGCTAAATCCAAACCTGCAGCAAATCCACTGCCAGACACACACTGCATTAACTCTGTGTGTTAGCATCATAATAACACTGATCAGATCATCACACACCCTGAGTTTCTCCAGCAAACCTCCTTTCCCGAAGCCTCCGAAAGCGCGCAACATTTTGGGAGTGGGAGGTTTTTGTCCGAACATAGCCAACCCTTTCTTCTTGTCTCCTTCGTCTTTGGCAGGAGCAGTTTTACCTTTGGCCTTCATCAGCTTCCTGAGTAGAGAATTATTCATCCCTTACTGATGCATTTCAAATCTGTTCTTGAAGAAAAGGCTGCATGACCCGGTTTGACTCACCGTCCCTTCTTGGCCAGCACTTTCTGAGACTCGGGGTAGTGAATCAGGATGTCGTTGAGATCTTTCTTGTCCAGTACGAAGAGGTTGGCGAATCCATGAGCCGCTACGTTAGCAGTTCTTCTGTTGCCTCCATCTTTTGCCGACTGTAAGAGGCTGAAAAAAACGAACTTCCGTTTCAGAGACTTGTCTTGCTTTATCACATATAGATGCGGTTGGTCCAGTACCTGATCTCCCCGAACACACAGCCTGCTTTCAACGTCACAAACACAATCTTATTGTCCGGCCCACCGATGACCTGCACCTCTCCGGCCTTAATGACGTACATTTCTCTCCCAATGTCACCCTGCGTGCAGCAATGGAGGACGTTTGCCCATGATGACATAATATCAGATACGAGAGCCGTTATATCTGATGTTCTCACCTTCTTGCACACAAAGTCTCCTGGCAGGTACACAATGGATTTCAGACGTAATAACATGTCCACCAGCATCTGGTTGTCACAGCCCTAGAAAAATACGTTTGAAAGCGTGAAACAAAATCCATCCCCCCTGTTTTCTCTTTCTTACTTTTTAGCTTTCTAATATGGATTCCACACATTTTCAGTAGAGAACCTCAACAGATGAACGCAGTCATTACTGGCAATAATCAGTCTTGCCTTGAAGAGGTCGATCTTCTGGAAGGTGGCGAGGTTGATGTCCACAGCGATGGCTGTTCTCATCACCAGAGGCATCTGTTCCAGTAGCTCAGACTCATCTGAGGAAACATTCGAGATTTTTGAAGCTGATCCAGAAAAATTAGCATCTATTTAGAATAATGGTAATTGTATGAACTATCAGTGCAAAACCCTCATTCTTCCTTCGGGTCATTTTAACCCGAAGCTCGTTTTTTTTGTGCGTCAGAGTTGTCCAAGACCCTAGGACTTTTGTCGCACTTGAACCACAAATGCACAAAAACATGGGCGTCACTAGGCCCTTTTTAGGGGGGCTTCTGTCCATTCCAAATTCTGTCCAGCCCCCCTAAAAAATGTGTGACCTTTCAAACATATGAAACTGGTGAGAAGCTTCGGCTTTTTCCTGTTTTTTAATCAGCGTGTTCTTCAATCCACAGCGGCGTCGAGCAGAGCGCACGTCAGAAGCAGAAGTGTGTGTGTTGATCTGAGCCTCATTGGTCTGTCACCGCTCGTCAATGTCACAATACTTGAGAAAACCAATCAAATCAGAGTAGGCGGGCTTTATGTTCACAGAAGCTGCTGAGGCTGAACGCGAATTTTTGCAGCGCGACTCGACGTCAAGTGCGAGATATGTAAGTAGCTAAACTAAACATTTCATATTTGACAGCTGCTTTTTTAAAGTCAGAAATGTTAAAAAAAATGACAATTCAGCTAAATTAATAAACTTTTGTCTAATTTCGCCATTTTGATTTGAAATAGGCTTATTTAATGTGATTTATAATATAATTACAGTTTTTCTCAATTGCTAAAACACTGAACCCTATTGTCTGAACCAAATGCTCAGTTGCCTGAACCCACCAATTGAATCAATCACTCTTTTGGCAAAACCATAAGCACTTTTCGCCTGTTTAGACACAACTTGCCAACACATTTTCATTGTGATGCACCCGTGCCGCATAATGGTGAGCACAGGTGACAAAAGTCAAACACAATTAAAGCACAGAGGTCACCACTTGAACACAACAACTCAAAATTGATCACACTTGTGGCTAATGATGTGAGGGAACATATAGTAAGCCAGTTCAGAGAGCACTGGTTTGTGAGGCCCTACAATGGATGAAATCTGAAAGGAAGAGTTTGTGTGAGAGGAGGTCAAGGAGGTCGAGGTGGACAGCGAAGACAAAGAACAGTAATATCTGATGAAATCAGAGCTACTGTGATTGACCATGTTCTTGTCCATGGTATGAGCATGAGGAAGGCTGAACAAAGGGTACAACCAAACACTGTGTTCATCATAATCCGAAGATTTAGAGAAGAGAACAGGTAATTACCTTTTTTGACATTATAGTACAGTATGTAAATGTTGACAGCAATTACTGTATGACATACTAAATACTGTACCACAGTATACTGTAAGTAAATATATGTTTCAGTACATCACTGTACCACCAATATACTGTAGTATTGTAATGGAGGGTTGGTCTAACTGTTTGTAGGCCTAGTATTCCATGTATATTTTTGTACTTTATTTTTACATCATGGGCTTACTGTACACAAGTGGCAAATGCATAAGATTTCTGTTTTGTCTTTTTGTACAAGTGCTAAATGCACAGTTTTTTTTTGTTTTGCAACATGCATTTAGCCTACAATAAACATTTATTTCTCCAGCTTCATGTGCTGAGCATTGTGTTTTCTATTTTTCTACGTAGTGTTTAGTGACTGTTCAGTAGTGTTTTTAATTTTGATTGACTAGGGGCACGATTTGACATCCCCAAACTGTTCCCACAAAGTTGGGAGCACTGGAACTAAAGGGCCAGGCCAACCCCAGAAAAACAACCCACGCCATAATCCCCCCTCCACCAAACTTTACACGTGGCACAATGCAGTCAGGCGAGTACCGTTCTCCTGGAAAACCGCCAAACCCAGACTCGTCCATCGGATTGCCAGACAGAGAAGTGCAATTCGTCACTCCAGAGAACACGTCTCCACTGCTCTAGTGTCCAATGGCAGCGTGATTTACACCACTGCATCCAACGTTTTGCATTGCACTTGGTGATGTAAGGCTTGGATGAGCTGCTCGGCCACGGGAACCCATTCCATGAAGCTCTACGCACTGTTCTTGAGCTAATCTGAAGGCCACATTAAGTTTGGAGGTCTGTAGCTATTGATTGCAGAAAGTTGGCGACTTCTGCGCACTGTGACCCTCAGCATGCGCTGACCCCGATCTGTGATTTTTATGTGGCCTACCACTTCTTGGCTGAGTTGCTGTTGTTCCCAATTGATTCCACTTTGTTATAATACCACTAACAGTTGGATGAGGGATTTAATTGAAATCCCTTCTATTAAGATGTACAGTAAGCACTTACCCAGCATGCCCTGGGAATCCCAGGTGTAATTGTACCAGGTGCGCACTCTGTTCTGCACCAGCTTTGGAATGGTGTAGGTGTTCATATACGCCACACAGCAGTCCATCGAGGCGCGGAAGTAGGTCTGACCCGCGGTTGCTGCTCCAATGACATCTCTCATCTGAGTTTAAACACATTTAGATCAATGCAACCAACTTCCAGTAGCATGAAGTTATTATTTTGGGTTATTCTCCGTTAACAAAAATATATTCTAAGAACGTTTGGTTGAGGTTCCCATTAAGTTATGAAAACGTTATTTCGTTATTATTCTATGAATGTTCAATACGTCTAGTTTTTAAATGTTTTATTCTTGGATTATGCAAGCTTTTAGGAAATATTCCATTTTATCATTTTGCAAACATTATGGGAATGTTACTTTTCAATGTTAACTGAACATTCTAAAACATTTCAGAAAAAAAAAAAAAACATTCCATGAATGTTAATGTTTTGAGAACCTTATTGAAGACCAGATCACTTTATTACTTTACTTTATTAACGTTACTGGAAGAACATTTGTTTGTAATTTTTGAGAGAACCTTGCCAAAACATTAGGGAGGTTCTAAGAGCACTTCCTGTTAGCTGGAATGTTCTTTGCAATATTTTTTGTTCACCTGTCCAATCAAGCTAGAGAAGACAAAGACTCCTGTGAAGAAGTTCACCAGCTGGAAGACGATCTCGAAGAGTGTATGCGGCTCAGGGAGACCTCCGATAGTGATCAGCGTACGGGTAGCAAAATAATAACAGCGGAGATACCTAGACATAGAAAAATGACAAAATGTTTAGTACAATGTTTATTTATTTATAGATTCATTAATATTTTATTTTTAAATGTATTTAATTTTATTGAATTAATTTTAATTGTAAATAATTATATAATAGTATTATAATATATCAGAATTAATAAATCATTATTAAATAATGTATATAAAATCCATTTTAATTGTAAATTATATTAAATTATATAAATATATATATATATATAAAATATATATTAAATTATATATAAAGTACAATTCAAATTATATATAAAGTACAATTAAAAATAATTGTTTTCTATTTTAATATAATTTAAAGTGTAAATTATTCTATTGTAATTTATATTGTTACAACATATTTCTATTTTGAATAAATGCTGTTCTTTTTAACTATTTGTTTTATCAATGAATCCTGAAAAAAGTATCACAGAAAATATTAAGCAGCACAACTGTTTCCAACATTGATAATAACTGAGTATAATAATAATAATAAATCATCACATTAGAATGATTTCTGAAGGATCATGTGACACTGAAGACTAGAGTGATGAAAATTCAGCTTTGCATCACAGAAATAAATTATATTTTAAAGTATATTAAAATAGAAAACCATTATTTTAAGTTGTAATAATATTTCACAATATTACAGTTTTTTCTGCATTTTTGATCAAATAACGGCAGGCTTGATGAGCATAAGAGACTTCAAAAACAATTTTTTTTTGTTGAATATGTAATTTAATTTTAATTTATAAATACTTATTTTGAAATAATGACAAAGGAGAAAAAAGAGGTCATACGCATTTCCTTTTCCATTATATGTCCATCTAGTGCTGCCCAGCCCCTCATATTCTGATGCTACATAGTAAAGGCAGGAGTTGATATGGAGACAGAAGAGCAGATATCCAGTAGTGCGTCCAACTCTGAAAAAAGGCCAACATCGCTATTATTATTGTTCATACATACATACAGATATGTATTTGAACACATTAACCCTTGCCATTTGCTCAATACTGTTTTGGTCACTAATGATACTTCAAATCGTCCAGCTCGTTGAGAGGTGTACTATTACTTTTATTGCTCAGACTCCTGGTGGGTGATAAAACTTCAGCAAGAACCAATGAGGTTCATTCTCGTGTTATGCAGCATGTTTGAGCTTCAGCAAGAACCAATGAGGTTCATTCTCGTGTTACGCAGCACGTTTGAGCTTCTGCAAGAACCAATGAGGTTCATTCTCGTGTTACGCAGCACGTTTGAGCTTCTGCAAGAACCAATGAGGTTCATTCTCGTGTTACGCAGCACGTTTGAGCTTCTGCAAGAACCAATGAGGTTCATTCTCGTGTTATGCAGCATGTTTGAGCTTCAGCAAGAACCAATGAGGTTCATTCTCGTGTTACGCAGCACGTTTGAGCTTCAGCAAGAACCAATGAGGTTCATTCTCGTGTTACGCAGCACGTTTGAGCTTCAGCAAGAACCAATGAGGTTCATTCTCATGTTACGCAGCACGTTTGAGCTTCAGCAAGAACCAATGAGGTTCATTCTCGTGTTATGCAGCATGTTTGAGCTTCAGCAAGAACCAATGAGGTTCATTCTCGTGTTACGCAGCACGTTTGAGCTTCAGCAAGAACCAATGAGGTTCATTCTCGTGTTACGCAGCACGTTTGAGCTTCAGCGAGAACCAATGAGGTTCATTCTCGTGTTACGCAGCACGTTTGAGCTTCAGCAAGAACCAATGAGGTTCATTCTCATGTTACGCAGCACGTTTGAGCTTCAGCGAGAACCAATGAGGTTCATTCTCGTGTTACGCAGCACGTTTGAGCTTCAGCAAGAACCAGTGAGGTTCATTCTCGTGTTACGCAGCACGTTTGAGCTTCTGCAAGAACCAATGAGGTTCATTCTCGTGTTACGCAGCACGTTTGGAAACGTTTAGGAAAAAATCCCTTTACACATGAAGGAGGGACCTGACCTGACCCATATCTAGATACCTGAATATCATAGACTTGGGGCAGGCTAGTAAACAGCAACATCACAACACACTAAAAAAACATTTAGTATTGCATATAGAAAATCACACGTTTTCAAACATACCTCCAGATATATGCCTTAGTCATGATGCTTTCCAGACGATCGCTGAACTCAAAAAATGATTGATACTGAAAAGAGGGAATAAGTACAGTCCTACTGAGCTCATTACACACCAGAAAAAACTGCACAGCTGACAGGAAAGAATAGCTTTACAAAACTTTAGATGTTGAAATTAAAAATTGTATTAATTGAAATAAAGCTGATATAAAATATACATATTATATGAAAAACTTAAAAAAATGTATATATATGTATATATATATTTTTTTTTGCATGGAGAAGTTGAGTAACTGACCCGCACAAACCGGTTTATCCTAAAGATTGATGTAAACCCAAAGTGGAAACACAGCAAGTCAAATGGTATGATGCTTAACAGGTCTGTCTGTTGAGTGAAAATAAAATAATTGCATAATTATATAATTATATTTATTTTATATGGAGATATTTTTTACACACCTGAAATCTGGCAGATTCTCTGTAATTCTGTTTTGTCATTGTTCTGTCTTTCTGAGGAAATAAAATTGTAGGTTTTTGAGTTGAAATTCTACTGTCACAATGGCAAAGGAGTAAGCATCTCTAAAAAGACTTACAATGATGTCTCCTGCTTTCACAAACTGTAAGCGCGGCTGAAACATGGTGATGTCTATCATGTTCACCAGGTCTGCCAGGACATCGAAAAAGATCCAGAAGGGGGTCGTCACAGGCGTGTGGTATGGGAAACACAAACGTGCCGTGGCGAGCCAAACATTATAGTTAAAAGCGACTGTGACGACACTTAGCCATTTAATATACCGCCGATCTGAGGAGAGAAGACAAACATGTTCAGGCCAATGTTTTAAACTTTAGGAGGCATCTTCAGTTCTGATAGTGTCCTACCTGTGAAAGGGTCGATGGTTGTCCCCAAAAACGTGTCCATCTTGTCTTCTAAAGGTCTGAGAAGTGTGTCTATGCATGTGCATTTGATTTTAGGGCATGTGGCTTCGGCCGCCTCCTTATCGGCCTTCTCCTTCTCGGCCTTTAGCTTTTCCTCTTTCTCCTTCTTTTCTTTCTCCTCTTTTTCTTTCTTTGCAGCTGCTCTCTTAGCATCATCCTCTTTTTTCTTCTGCTCAGTCTCTTCTCGTTTTATCCTCTCCTCTTCTTGCTTTTTGTTCCAGTCATCCTTTCGATAAACTGGTGCTGGAAATCAACAGTAGACCAGACTTTAGAAACGGATGGATGGTTTCCCTGTTGGGAGAATCCAGCTAAAACCAGATAGGAGCTAGGTTTTCATGTTTTTTGCTGGACGGAACTGGTCATTTATGGTCATTAGATAGTCCAAGCTGGTCTAGATGGTTGATCAGAAGGACTGTTTGTAGTCAAAACTGACTATTCTTATTTTCTTTATGGAACATTACAGTATTTGCATATCATATCTATGCAATGGGGAAGAAAGGACTATTGCAAGTTCCATTTCATGCTGACTTTAAAAACAAGCCCTTAAGAAACATAAATGAGAAACATCTGCTAGATTATTTATTTATCTTGCATTATTAACTTGTCCGTCAAACAGCAGGATTCAGAGAGACTCTGTACTCACTGACGGGTGGGCTGCGCTCTGGGGACGAGGCGTAGGGGTCAACAACTTTCTCCTTAAAAAGCTCCGTCCTCTCCCGTAGTTTCTTCACAACGTCTCGCAGCTGGTAATCAGAGTATCTGTTGATGACGATGGGTGGAGAAGGTGGTGGTGGTGGTGCTCCATCCTCACTACATTTAAAAAGAGACATATAGGCTTTATTATGTAACCAAAAAAATCCCAAGTTGAAGTAGTTGTAATGGTGATGGTAGTTTTAGTAGTAGACTGTCCTGAGGAGGATATACTGTAGGTTTCCTGTTTTAAACCCAAAGAGGAAATTAAAGTTTTATTAATCAAGAATATTCTAGTCAAGTCAAATGTATTTGTAAACGGCAATACATTGTTTCAAAGCAGCGTTGCGGAAAATCCTGATGTTAAAGGGTTAGTTCACCCAAAACTGAAAATTATGTCATTAATTACTTACCCTCATGTCGTTCGACACCCATAAGACCTCCGTTCGTCTTCGGAACACAAATAAAGATATTTTAGTTGAAATCTGATGGCTCTGAAAGGCCTCCATTGACACAATGCACTTTACACTCTCAAGACCCATAAAAGGTACTAAAGACGTCGTTACAAAGTCCATCTCACTACAGTGGTTCTACAATAACTTTATGAAGAGGCGACAAGAATAGTTTTTGTGCGCAAAAAAAACCTAAATAAAGACATATAGTGATGACCGATTTCAAAACACTGCATCATGAAGCTTCGAAGCGTTATGAATCAGCGAGTCGAATCATGATTTCGGATTGCGTGTCAAACCGCCAAACTGCTGAAATCACGTGACTTTGGCGATCCAAACCTCTGAATCGACTCACTGATTCATAACGCTTCGAAGCTTCATAATGCTGTGTTTTGAAATCGGTCATCACTATATAAGTCGTTATTTAGGGTTTTTTTGCGGACAAAAACTATTCTCGTCGCTTCATAAAGTTATTGTAGAACCACTGTAGTGAGATGGACTTTGTAACGACGTCTTTAGTACCTTTTATGGGTCTTGAGAGTGAACCGTGCATTGTGTCAATGGAGGCCTTTCTGAGCCATCGGATTTCAACTAAAATATCTTCATTTGTGTTCCGAAGATGAACGGAGGTCTTACGGGTGTCGAACGACATGAGGGTAAGTAATAATGTTTATAATATCTTCATAGTCGCATTTATTAGAGCTAGGCGATAATATAGTTTACATTTTGTGACAATACAAGCAATCAAGCAGTTGAGATATGCTATATAGTATACACTCACCTAAAGGATTATTAGGAACACCATACTAATACTGTGTTTGACCCCCTTTCGCCTTCAGAACTGCCTTAATTCTACGTGGCATTGATTCAACAAGGTGCTGAAAGCCTTCTTTAGAAATGTTGGCCCATATTGATAGGATAGCATCTTGCAGTTGATGGAGATTTGTGGGATGCACATCCAGGGCACGAAGCTCCCGTTCCACCACATCCCAAAGATGCTCTATTGGGTTGAGATCTGGTGACTGTGGGGGCCATTTTAGTACAGTGAACTCATTGTCATGTTCAAGAAACCAATTTGAAATGATTCGAGCTTTGTGACATGGTGCATTATCCTGCTGGAAGTAGCCATCAGAGGATGGGTACATGGTGGTCATAAAGGGATGGACATGGTCAGAAACAATGCTCAGGTAGGCCGTGGCATTTAAACGATGCCCAATTGGCACTAAGGGGCCTAAAGTGTGCCAAGAAAACATCCCCCACACCATTACACCACCACCACCAGCCTGCACAGTGGTAACAAGGCATGATGGATCCATGTTCTCATTCTGTTTACGCCAAATTCTGACTCTACCATCTGAATGTCTCAACAGAAATCGAGACTCATCAGACCAGGCAACATTTTTACAGTCTTCAACTGTCCAATTTTGTTGAGCTTGTGCAAATTGTAGCCTATTTTTCCTATTTGTAGTGGAGATGAGTGGTACCTGGTGGGGTCTTCTGCTGTTGTAGCCCATCCGCCTCAAGGTTGTGCGTGTTGTGGCTTCACAAATGCTTTGCTGCATACCTCGGTTGTAACGAGTGGTTATTTCAGTCAAAGTTGCTCTTCTATCAGCTTGAATCAGTCGGCCCATTCTCCTCTGACCTCTAGCATCAACAAGGCATTTTCGCCCACAGGACTGCCGCATACTGGATGTTTTTCCCTTTTCACACCATTCTTTGTAAACCCTAGAAATGGTTGTGTGTGAAAATCCCAGTAACTGAGCAGATTGTGAAATACTCAGACCGGCCCGTCTGGCACCAACAACCATGCCACGCTCAAAATTGCTTAAATCACCTTTCTTTCCCATTCTGACATTCAGTTTGGAGTTCAGGAGATTGTCTTGACCAGGACCACACCCCTAAATGCATTGAAGCAACTGCCATGTGATTGGTTGATTAGATAATTGCATTAATGAGAAATTGAACAGGTGTTCCTAATAATCCTTTAGGTGAGTGTATATCGCCCTATGCTAGTATACTGTATGAATGGAGATAAAGTTGGATATAATATGTCCAATTTTGTTTTACAATATAGGCTAAACAATCACGTAGCCAAATTTTGCTATATAGTATATATTGCTTTATGTGCGTATACTCTTATGTATGCTGGTAAAGTAGGATGTACAAGTATCCAACTTTTAATATATGACCAGGCAAAAAATATAATTTACATTTTTTGGTGCTATAACAATTAAGCAGTTGAGATTTGCTATATAGAACATACCGCTTAACGTGAGTGTACTGTATGTATCTGGGTTAGCTTAAAATAAGATATACTTGCTGCACAGTAATTCTATACCTGTAATTGTTTAGTTTTTTTTGTAATTCATTCTAGTTAAAGGGATAGTTCACCCAAAAATGAAAATGATTATCTTATGATGTTAGGTGAACATATTATATTAAAAAATATAATTGCTCTTCTAAGCTTTATAATGGGACTCCAAAAAAGTGCATCCATCCATCATAAAAATAATCTAAACGACTCCAGGGCCGTCTGTCGGAAGCTATTTTAGTTTATAAAGTTTTACATTTGGATATTTTTCTTACACAAATGCATTGCTTCGCCTAAGAAGGCCTTTATTAGCCCCCTGGAGCCGTGTGGATTACTTTTATGATGGATGGATGCACTTTTTTTGTGCTTCAAAATCTTGTCCCCCATTCACTGCAATTATAAAGCTTGGAAGAGCCAGGACATTTTTTAATATAACTCTAATTGTATTCGTCTGAAAGAAGAAAGTCATTTACATCTAGGATGGCTTGAGGGTGAGCATATCATGGGATCATTTTCATTTTTGGGTGAACTATATTTTTAATTTGAGAATTATGAAACCTGTGTGGTTTTGTTCAATTTATAATAATATTGACAGTATGCCTAGCTTTGTGGAAGATATTTGAACGTAGGGTATTATTTTAAAAGAGGGAAACTCAAAGCTTTGCAGATCTTGCACAACCACTGCCAACAACAAATCTTTTCTAATCAGTTCCACTACTCAAAGCCTCAGACAAACTTTAGCAGGCACCTCATACATTCATCATATACTCAGGATAGACAGTGTACACCTGTACCTCATCTATTTATATTCATTTTAGTCAATGCAATTCCTTTGCATTTGTGTCAAATCATGGGCTTACATGACTATTGAGTTAAAATGAGGACTGTTCTGAAACACACTCACAATTGCACATCTTTAGCTCTGAAGACATGTTAGTTCTGGTTGTTCTCAATAAACCGATGTTGTCCTGTGGTAAATTTAGTACTAAAATTAGTTTTACACCAGACATTAGCATCATTATATTCAGCATTGTCACTGGAAAATGGTGGCCGCTTAGAATGGTTTGTTGAAATCAATACACGGTCAGCTATGTATGTACTGACACTAAGAACCATATAACAGAGGAAAACATAAAGTCCTGTTTGCATGTGAGACTGTTCCCGTGATCTTCTTAAGTCCCAAATACAGCAGATCCCCTAATCTCCTTTCAGCTACTTTTGGAGTCACACGCTGCACATCATTGAGATGGAAGCAAAGATCTGCTCCATACAAGCCAACAATGACATGATAAAGAGGCAAAAGTCGCATATTATAATTGATCTATTCAAACCCTTTCCTAAAATATAAAAAGCCAATATATATATTTTAAATTGAAATAGGCAAATGCTTAAGAGTCAACGATTGGATCATTGTTATGATGATTATTATGCGTCTAGCATGTTATATGTATTGCAAAAGTTCTTCTAACTCTAATTGATGGAGTGTGTAGCTTTTTATTTCTTAAACAACCATGTGGGAAGACACATCATGGCCGTATTCCAGGATGACAATGTCCAGATTCATCCGGCTCAAGTTGTGAAAGAATGGTTGTGAGGGAGCATGAAGAATCATTTTCACACATGAATTGGCACCTCTGAGTCCAGACCTTAAATTCATTGAAAGTCTTTGGGACTTTACAGGGCCTAAAACTAACTTTTTATCACACCTGCCAATGGCTGGTGATGTAATAAAATGTACCGGCCATAAATATTTTTTTATATATATTATTTGCAAAAAACGGTAGTTATGACACCAAAATTTTAGATTTTTAAAATTTTCAGGTATAGAAATTTAGTAAAGTAATCAAATGTAAAATAACACTGTTATGACCATAGTCTTCGCTGTATAAAGAACAGGGAGTGATTTTTCTTTGCCTTTTGTTATTTCATTAACGGCATAGCGACAATTAATGACACAGATGGCAGCCGGTTTATTAGGCTGCTGTCACTTTAAGAGCTCCACGGATCCAATAAATTGATACACATGCGTTTTCTTTCTAAATTGTTTATGTTCACTTAAGACATAACTGACTATGCTTATGAGTATTCACATGCTGTGGGCGCTGGCTTCGGATGTTTGTGCACAGAAAACTTCCACACAACGCAAATAACAAATTGAGTTCCCTTTTTGCGTCTTCTTGCGCTTGAATATTTCATTTGGCAAGGCTTAAACTTTCATGACTTTGACTGACCCGTCTGGACCAGGATTGAGAACCACTGCTCTAAAGCCTCACAGTAATACACTACATATAATGAGATCCTTTACAGGTTGCCTAAATTCTTACCCCTCTGCAACTTCTGCTCCAGGATTGGCTGGATCCGCTGATTTGGCCTCTGGTTTAGGGGGCTCTGGAGCAGGAGCAGGGGCTGGAGCTGGTGCAGGAGCCGCAGCCGGAGCCAGAGCCGGAGCCGGAGCCGGAGCCGGAGCCGGAGCCGGAGCCGGAGCCGGAGCCGGAGCCGGAGCCGGAGCCGGAGCCGGAGCCGGAGCCGGTTCTTAAAAAAAGCAGATGAGATACTGTATATTTGATATTCCTAATGTCGAATATCTACTATTTCCTGGATATGCACATAATTAAAGACAAACAAATCTGT
This sequence comes from Gobio gobio, assembly GCF_949357685.1. NCBI lineage: Eukaryota > Metazoa > Chordata > Actinopteri > Cypriniformes > Gobionidae > Gobio > Gobio gobio. The sequence continues at coordinate 34,474,583 of NC_137119.1, forward strand.
GATTATTAACAGTATATGTGCATGTGTTTGCTCATTCAGTACCACTGAACATATTAAGGGGTTCCTGTACCAATTAATAAAGTACTTTAATACTTTTTTATGATGGATTATACATTATGCATTTTCATTCAAACCTCCGGGGTGCAAGATGAAAACATCAATCATACCTATAAAACAGTCACGCTTAAACAAAAATGTACAGAGTTAATTGTAGTTTCCCTAAATGGAACATCATCTTGTGAAGTGAAGATGGATGAAGACTCACCAGCAGGTTTTTCCTCCTCCTTTTTCTCATCTTTTCTTTCTTCATCTTTCTTGGCATCTGACTTTTCCTCCTGTGAACACCATTTATTTCTTTTTTTTCCTCACAACACATTTCCAGTTTATAGCAATGACATTTAAACGAATGTCATATGGAATGAGAGGTATGAAACTTCAGTAGCCTGATGTTGACCTAAAGTAGTGCTTTTATTTATTAATATATGACAATAGCTGACCAATAATAAACATAAGTAATGTCCATTAGCTTCTTTTTGCAAGATTAAAAAAAAAAAAAAAATCCACCATTATTTTTAAATTATATTTGAACTTTTTTACAGTTCACATACTTAGTCTCCTGGTATGTAAAATTATTTATTAATGTATAAAAATACATTGCAAAAAATACTTTTCTTACCGGTACTTAGTATTTTTGTCTTGTTTCCAGTCCAAATATCTAAACTATCTAAATATCTTAAATCAAGATGCTTTTACTAGATAAGTAAAATTACAAAAGATATTTTTTTCTTGTTTTCTAGGAAAAAAATCCAAATGAAAAGAGTTTTTGCTTAAAAGAAACAAAATGATCTGCAAATGGGGTAAGACAGACAACTCTACAAATTAATGTGAGGTCATAAACACTAGATGCATAATAATTATGAAAGTATGAAACACTATATAATTTACCTCATAATCTCCATCAACTAACATCCTGAATTAATATTAAATTTATAAAAAGTACATGGCATTTGTGTAATGAACCCGAGACTTGTGCTCTAAATACGTTTGATTTGTCTTTAAGACTAGTTGGCTGTCAATTTGATCCCTACAAAGTTTTCCCCGGTTATGCAAAATCTAAACACAGAACTGTCCAGACAACATCACTAATTCAAAAGAAGCACCAGCTACGATTTCCCTTTTAAAGCGTAATTATGTCACAATCTCTGAAAGATTACTTGATATTTCACATACAATACATAAATTCACATAAAGAATGATGTTGGTGCTGTGCTTTGTTAAAGCCAGGTGGTCATACCTTTGTCGGAGGGGCAGATGCTGGGGTTGAAGCTGGAGCCGGTGCAGGTGCTGGTGGTCCAGGGACCTGAGCTACTGCTGCCGCAGTTTTGGGCCAAAAAAGTGTTTTCAACGTGCTGAACATGGCTGCACTGGCTACAGCGGGCACGCAATCCCATCCAGATTTATCCCTCGACTCTCCTTATCCAACTGTCGCTGATGTGTGAACCGCAACCTGCTTCAATTAATTCTTAGAGCCCTATTAATTCCTTCTTAGGAACAGCCCTTTTCCCATGGTTCACCACAGTTTGACTGACCTATCACAGGCCTTCTCACTTCCAGTCAACCAGTCACAATCATTCTTTTAAAACTACACTGTAGAGGGTGCTGCAAAGGGACATTTCTTTTTGAAAGCCAACAAATATACAATGATATGTTTTGGCTTACATTGGATTACTCAAAGTGTGCTAGACAGGACTTGAATATTGAGGTCGGGCAGGAGGCATTTGTGGGCTATTCTGGCGCTGCGAGCTATTCCTGCTCTGTTTGTACTGTATATTTGCTCTGGGTCCACATTTAGAACGGCCACTTAGTTAATTAAAACTCTCAATGTTCCTGCCAGACTAAAGAGATTAACTGTGAGATCCCACGGCGGACTGACTCAACTACCAATCCTTAGGAGAGCAGCTATGTGAACTCTCAAGTATTAATACTTGATATATTAAATATTATACTTTTTTTCTGCATTGAATTAAACTCAATATGTTTCAGAAATTAGGTCCACTGTACTAAACAATTACAAAAAAAATGTTTTATTCAGGTTTCAGTACAAAATAGATCTACAAACATACCGTTTTAGAAAGATGGTTGTAATCACAATGCATGCATTGCTATTGATACAACTCACTGATTGGCAAGTACTGCAGTTGGCAGGGAAAGGAGCTCATTTTCAAAATGTTTAGATACATAAAGATATTGTTTTTAAATACATGACAGTAGATGATTTCAAAATGAACAAAATCCTCAAACAGAAATATTTAATGTATTTCACACGATTATGGATTTTCTGATGCAGCTGCAGCCTAAACAGTGAGGGGGGGAAATAGAGAAACAAAAATGTACTCTTGTTGAAGTGTCTTTTTAGTATTATATTGTATTATACTGTACATCCAAAATTTAAGTTTTATTCAATATACACTACCACTCAAAAGTTTGGGGTCAGTATTTTTAAAAAAAATTTATTATATCATTTTAATTATATTTGAAATATATTATTGCGATTTAAAACATTATTTTAATGTAATTTATTCCTGTGATGCAAATTTTAATTTTCAGCATCATTACTCCAGTCTTCAGTGATGATCCTACAGTCACATGATCCTTCAGAAATCAGTCTAATAATGATTATTATTATAATAATTATTATCAGTGTTGAAAACAGTTGTGCAGCTTAATATTTATTTCTGTGAAAACCATTATACATTTTCTCAGAATTATTTTGATGAATAGAGTGCAAAAGAACAGCATTTATTTGAAAAATAAATATTTTGTAACATTATAAATATCTTTGCTATCACTTTTGATCAGTTTAATGAAAAATATTACTGACTCCAAACTTTATACTTATGCCGCGTTCCAGGCAACCCGTAACCCGTGTTTTTCCAACCTTCTGCCTGTGAAAGTGCATTGGAACGTCAGTCAAACCCGTGACTTCCCACCCGTGAACTCGTACTAGATCGATGTACTCCCTGTTACGAGCTCTGACGTCACATAGCCCGCAAAACAAAAATGGCAACCAAATAGACAAATAACGTAAAATAAAAGAAATAACAGCTTCTCTTGCCATATGCGCTGTTTTTCTCCTCCGTTTAAAAGCAAGAAATAAGCACCTTTGGCGATATATAAATTATTGTAAATGAGCATAAGCCCTGTACGTTCCGCCATGTTTTGTTTACATCTAGCTACCACTATTTCTTGCGCTCAGGCTGTTTGGCGTGACTTTGCCTGGAACGCTACAAAGTCGTGAGTCGTGGTTTGAAGTTGTAACTTACGGGCTCAAAAACCTGCCTGGAAAACAGCATTAATATATCTGAGAATGTCTTACCTTAAGTCTGTCCATAAAGCCTTTTCTGGTGAATGTTCCTCCTGCAAAGGCACGCAAAAGTTTTGGAGTGGGAGGTTTTTGTCCATACCCAGTCAGTCCTTTTTTCTTTTCCTCGTCGGCTTTAGCAGCAGGAGGTGGACCCTTGGCTTTCAGCAGTTTCCTGTGAAAAGTGTTAACCGGTATTTTAGATTTCAATGTTGGTAGTACAGACCAGACCCCTCTCTAGTCTCACCTATATCCTAACACCAATACATCTACTGGAACCGGAATGGCATTTAACTCAAATACAGAAATTTCAACCAGGCTGAGATATTTGAGATTGGGATTCTTGAGATTGAGACTAGGTGTTCTTTTAAATGAATCACACAAACCATTTCAGTAAGTAAGGTGCATTCTCATTTACTGGTGCTGATTGAAGATGGAGTGTTTTTTGGTAAAGGGTGTTTGTATTAGTCCTCGCACGTTCGCTTGGGCCGGTACTTCTGTCTACGTCTAGCGTGACCTTTCTTACGTGATTACGCAATCTGTAGCGAGCCGCAGAGCAGCGCAAGATGAGCAATTTAGGGTAAAAAGTATATACTTTTTTTTTATCATTTCGCAAGATAAGACCCTATTCCTTGTCTGGGCTCACACAGAGCCTCTGAAGCCCTTCGAAGTGCTTTGAAACTGCATTGATTTGGACCTTCAACATTTTGGTTGCCATTCAAGTCTATTATGTGGAGAAAAATCCTGGAATGTTTTCCTCAAAAAACTTAATTTCTTTTCGACGGAAGAAAGAAAGCTATGAACATCTTGGATGAGATGGGGGTGAGTAAAATATCAGGATATTTTCATTTTGAAGTGAACTAATCCTTTAAAACTGTGAGGTGGGTGACGTTATATTCATAGACAAAATGATAAAGTGAATTCATAGACAAACAGTAGTATTTGATTAAATATTTATTCTGTTAAAGGACATAAAATGTGCACATGGGCTTTTGGGTGATGATTATAATAATTCAGTGAATTGGAACCATTTGAGCAAATCGATTCGCTCATATATATCCGTATTCTTAATCAGTATTTTTGTCTTGTTATCCAGTAAAAAAAATACAACAAGATATATTTACTTCAAAAGCTACATTTATTTAACTAAATATTAGGACTCAAGTTTGTTTTTCTTACCTCATTGTCAAATAGATTTTTCTTGTTTTAAGTAAAAATCTAACACAATTAAGTGAGTGGTCGTAATGTTTTTAAAAGTATATTTTGTCTTTTATATTTTGGAACCGCCGCAACTCTGCCGTCATTATGTTAAGCCCGCCCACCGACTCTATACACGATGTGATTGGCCTGACCAAAGTTTGGTTTTTCCAGCTCGCAAGCCAACGGAGAGTAGCTAGACGACCAAGGTTCGTTTTTATCTAACCAAACACCCCTAAGAAAATGACTCACTGCTTTCTCACTGCTCAAATAATAATGTGAACGAAAAAAAAAACCTCACCGTCCTTTCCTGGCCAGCACTTTCTGAGACTCGGGGTAGTGAATCAGGATGTCATTGAGATCTTTCTTGTCCAGTACGAAGAGGTTGGCAAATCCATGAGCCGCTACGTTAGCAGTTCTTCTGTTTCCACCATTGGCTGAAGACTGTAGCAGACTGGGGGCGATTTTAAATACATGATAATTCATACGTCACATTCATGACATGTAGCTTTAAAGGCAGATTCTCATTTCTATATCTCACCTGATCTCCCCGAACACACAGCCTGCTTTTAGAGTCACAAACACAATCTTATTGTCCGGCCCACCGATGACCTGCACCTCTCCGGCCTTAATGACGTACATTTCTTTTCCAATGTCACCCTGTGGAGAACCAGGTGTGTGAGGACTTGATGTGTCTGATGTCTATGCATAAATAAAGGGCAATATAACTCACCTTCTTGCACACAAAGTCTCCAGGCAAGTACACAATGGACTTCAGCCTCAATAACATGTCCACCAGCATCTGGTTGTCACAGCCCTGTGTGAAAAAACTGCAGAAACATCAACCAACTGACCATGTGCAGCTGATCACTGTCTGTTTACTTCCTTTAAATCAAGCCCACCTTGAAAAGGTCGATCTTTTGGAAAGTAGTAAGGTTGATGTCCACAGCGATGGCTGTTCTCATCACCAGAGGCATCTGTTCCAGTAGCTCAGACTCATCTGAGGAAAAGAAAAACCTTAATCAGAACGACCCCGCGGTCATTGCTTCTCATTTCAGATCATTTTACATGTAAACTAAGATTTTACCCAGCATGCCCTGAGAGTCCCAGGTGTAGTTGTACCAGGTGCGCACTCTGGTTTGAACCAGCTTGGGGATGCGGTTTGTCACCATGTACGCCACACAAGCATCCATGGATGCACGGAAGTAGGTCTGGCCAGCAGTAGCTGCTCCAATGACATCTCTCATCTGTAACATCAAAGATTAAAGGGATAGTTCTGATGAAAATCCTGTCATCATTTACTCAACCTCAAGTTGTTTCAAACCTGTAATGAATTTCTTTCTTCTGCTGAACACAAAAGAAGATATTTTAAAGAATATGGGTAAGCAAACAGTTGAGGTGCCCCATTGGTATTGGAAAAAAAAACTATGGAAGTCAATGGGGCAAAATATGGACAAAATATATTTTGTGTTCAACAGAAGAAAGAAATTCCTACAAGTTTGAAACAACTTGAGGTTGAGTACATTTTCATGACAGAAATTTTCATTTTTGGATGAACTATCGCTTTAACATCTCTACACCTGATAGGGACAGTGCTCGAAGTGGGGCGGTACTCACCGGTACGCAGTACCGGCACTTCTACTTTCTACTCTTAAGCGTACCTGCACTTTTTCTTGCGTACCGCTAATTCTCGCTTATATTACAGATCAATTGTCTGTGGAATATGACTGTGACTGAGGCCCAATTGGTAGGGATAGTTCACCCAAAAATTATAATTCTGTCATCATTTACTCACCCTGAAGTTGTTCCAAACCTATATGAGTTTCTTACTTCTGCTAAACACAAAAGAAGATATTTAGAAGAATGTTTGTAACCAAGCAGATAGAGCAACCATTGGCTATTGACCCATAGAAGGGGAAAATACTATGGTAGTCAATGGTTGCTCTGTCTGCTTAACTTATACAGGTTTGGAACAACTTGAGGGTGAGTAAATGATGACAGAATTTTCATTTTTGGGTGAACTATCCCTTTAAGTGGCGCGCGAATGACTGCAGATGCGCACTGTAAGAGCGCTCCAAAAGTGTTAAGATTTGCTCGAGCCGTTCCTATGTGACGCAGATGATAAAATGTGCGACCCATTCAAATTCTATTGAGAATGAGGTAAAACACTACGGAGAAAGTCGAACATGATCTAAAACAGCCACTAAAATGACGAAAAGAGGGGAAAACATCATCCTACAAGCTTTTTAAACTCATGCTGACCACATTTACTAGAATTGATCACGTTCTATTGTATTTATTGTGGTAAATTTTGACTAGTTGTATATTACACCTGTGGCATGTTGTGGCTATAGTTTCTAACTGTGTTGCTATTTTTCATAACAAATGCTATAGATTAAAAAAAAAACAGAAAAAAGTTAACATTGGCCTGCATGGTAATGAGGAGCTGCGCCCTTATTGTAACAAATGCTATAGTTAAACAATTACAAGAACTATATGTTAGTTTTAAGGCTGAGAACAAGTTAGAGAGAGCTTTCAAATGTGTACCTTCTTGAATTATTGACTTAACAATCCCCCCATAACCACACCCCCCAATAAAGCCCCGCCCCCTTTGGTGAGTACGGGCACTTTATTTTTTCCACTTCAAGCACTGAATAGGGATGCACCAATATTAACAACTTGACTAATATTGATAAAATGATAATTATATTCATGTTATGATCAATAACTGATGAAAGACTGATATTACAATTATACACTAATTTGTCAAATTAAATTCAAAATACAATACTAAAAACTAAAAACAATCGTCTGAAATGCTACAAATGAATTTAAGCATTGCAACATATAAGGTACAGCATGAAAATTGATATTCATTTTGAGATTTACTAAAGGTTACATTTAACACTGTTATAAAATTAATTTATAAAATGAGTATTTTTAAAGGGTAACTTTAAATTCACCATGAAATCCAAATTGACAATTATTTTTATTAATAAAATATTGCAGTATTTATTATAAATTATTTATCCATGTATACGATTATTTATGTGTAAATGAATGTGCACTCGTAATCTTTTCATTAAAATAACCTCCCCTCCCACGACATCTCTTCTCTGATGACGTGTTTACTGGCGTGAGGGCGGGGCCACCTGTCACTCACATGACATCATAGTAGAAAAGACAATCGCAACTTCTGTTTCATGCCAATAAACAAACAAATAAATACAAGCATCTCAATATTGTGTGCATCCCTAACATCTGATAAAGATGTGGCACAGCCTATAACAACAGGAACACCATAACAATAAATCAACATGGATTCTGACGGAACAACTGGTAGAGCTGAATACTATGAAATGATTGGCTGCCTGGGATTAGGGGGAGGAGCTCATGATGTTTACATCATCACATCATGTACCTGTCCAATCAAACTTGAGAAGACAAAGACACCAACGAAAAAGTTTGTTAACTGAAAGGAAATCTCAAAGACCGTGTGAGGCTCAGGCAAACCACCAATGTTGATAAGAGTCCGCACTGCAAAGTAGTAACTGCGCAAGTACCTGTGAAAGAGAAAAAGAGAGATACATTTAGTGGCTTCTAAAATTTAGGCTGTAAAGAATAAAAAAAAAACACAACACAGCATTCGTATCTGAAACCTTTTTAAAGATTCAAGCGTATTACAACGTCAAAACAGCTGACATCAAACATTGAGCGAAGCCAAGGCCAAGAAAGAAAGCCAAGCGGGGAAAAAGGCCTCAAAACTGAGCAAAAACAAAAAACCGATGAAGCACTTCAGGAGCATAAGCTTCACAGACAAAAGCTTTGGAGACAAAATGTCTACCTGGCCAAGAATGATGGACAAAAATAGGGCACCAAAAAAATAGTTGGTCATCTGAAAGATCTGACCGAACATGGTCTCAGGGAAAGGAAGTTCTGCGATCATCAGGAGGGATTTCTCCGCATAGAAGAAACAGCTCAGGTAGCTAAGAGAATATGAAAAACCCCCAAAACCTGCAATTACTACATTTAACATTTTATTGCTTAGTTTAACTTGAACTGTGAATGTAAAAAAATAACATAACATTTTCATATCAAGTTAATTGAAAGGTAATGCATGTTTTTTAAAAAAAATACTTTTGTTAGTCCCAGTTTAATATGCTGAGACTATACACCGATCAGGCATTACATTATGACCACCTTCCTAGTAGTGTTGCCAAAACAGCCCTGAGCCGTCGAGGCATGGACTCCACTAGACCCCTGAAGGTGTGCTGTGGTATCTGGCACCAAGATGATCTTTTAAGTCTTGTAAGTTACAAAGTGGAGCCTCCATGGATCGGACTTGTTTGTTCATAACATCCCACAGATGCTCAATTAGATCTGAGGAATTTGGAGGCCAAGTCAAACACGTTGTTGTGCTCCTCAAACCCTTCCTGAACCATTTTTGCTTTGTGGCAGGGCGCATTATCCTGCTGAAAGAGCCACAGCCACCAGAGAATACCATTTCCATGAAAGGCTGTACATGGTCTGTAACAATGCTTAGGTAGGTGGTACGTGTCAAAGTAACATTCACATGGATGGCAGGACCCAAGGTTTCCCAGCAGAACATTGCCCAAAGCATCACTGCCTCTGCCGGCTTGCCTTCTTCCCATAGTGCATCCATGTGTTCCCCAAGTAAGCGAGGCACATGCACCCAGCCATCCACATGATGTAAAAGAAAATGTGATTCTTCCATTGCTCCGTGGTCCAGTTCTGATGCTCACGTTCCCACTGCTGGAGCTTTCGGCGGTGGACAGGGGTCAGCATGGGCACCCTGACTGGTCTACGGCTATGTAGACTATGCAACAAACTACGATGCACTGTGTATTCTGACACCTTTCTATCAGAACCAGCATTAACTTCTTGAGCAATTTGAGCTACAGTAGCTTGTCTGTTTGATCGGACCACAAGGTCCAGCCTTCGCTCCCCACGTGCATTAATAAGCCTTTGCTGCTCATGACCCTGTTGCCGGTTCACCACTGTTCCTTCCTTGGACCACTTTTGATCGATACTGACCACTGCAGACCGGGATCACCCCACAAGAGCTGCAGTTTTGGATATTCTCTGACCCAGTCATCTAGCCATCACAATTTGGCCCTTGTCAAACTCGCTTAAATCCTTACGCTTGCCCATTTTGTTCACTTGCTGCCTAATATATCCCACCCACTAACAGGTGATAATCAGTGTTATTCACTTCACCTGCCATAATATTATGCTTGATCGGTGTACATAAGCAATTCATAGGTTGATTTGTAGGTGGTCGTTATCAACACATTCTTGTACAGCAGCACTGTCTCAACCAATGGCATGGGTTTAGGGGCGGAGTTATTTGTTTGTTCAACAAATTACAGATGGGTGAGAGTTTTTGGGAAAACTCTTGGAATCGTTATTTTTGCAATTCTGTTTGGTTCTGCCAGTGGTGAAAAAAAAAATCACACACTTTACATTTAAAAAAATAGACAAATCTGCATATTCTGATTGAATCGGAAGATTATATGGAATTACATACGCGCTGCCATGTCCACTGTAGACCCATTTTGTCTTGCCGATCCCCTGGTAGTCAGATGCCACGTAGTAAAGACAAGCGTTGAGGTGGAGAATAAACATCAGGTATCCAATAGTGCGAATTACTCTTTAAAAAAAACATAGAAAATTGTGGTTACAATGATTTATTGAATTAAGAATTCAATAAAAAATAATCTTTTAAATTCCACTTCAGTTCCTGAATTTAAACTGAGGTAGCAAACAGGATGTAGAATTTGAGAAGGTAGAATTATAATGGAATCAAGTTTAAATAGAGAAGTGTGTTTCATTTATTTGTTACATTTACAAAATTAACTTTTTTGGACCATGGTGAAATAATACACAATGCTCTAATTTTCCCCAAAATCTTCAAAAAGGAGCAAAACAACATTCCAATTTCTAATGAAAGGTAGTCATTTTGTAAATGTACATTTTCCCCATCCCTGTTAGAGCAAGATCAACTATTAACAGTAAACACGTGGTTACGCACCTCCATATGTACGCTTTGGTCATTATACCTTCAAGACGGTCACTGAACTCAAAAAATGATTCATACTTAAGGAGAAAATGTAAACAAAACAAGGTTAGTGCATATTCAAAAATATAAGAAACTCATGAATAAATATGCATCTCAACACAGGCATTTATAGAAACGGCAATGTTCATTACCTTAATCATACGATTGAGCCTAAAGACGGACTTGTATCCAAACAGGAAACACAACAGGTCAACAGGCAGGACGGCTAGCACATCACTCTGAAAGGACAGGAAATAATGAATAAATACTTCATGGCTTTTTATTGGGAGATGCTATTTTGAAGATGTACGTCAACTGAAATATCTGCAATACCTGAAATCTTGCCGATTCCCGATATTTCTTTTTAATCACAACTCTGTCATACTGAAAGAAATTTATTAAATAAAAAAAAGTTAGTGCACTTACAGTACAAGTCCATGTGGCAAGACATGCAGCAATTCATAATGTAATAACTGCACATAATGTAATAAGTATTACATTATTATTGTAATAAAATGTTCATAATGTAATGCTTTTCTCAAAATTGAATCAAATCTTGAGCTCATAAAGTAAAACATTTTACCTTATGAGAAATGTATTACATTATAAACTCACCAAAACATGTCATATTTTCATTATTGTAATGACTTTTGAAACGTAAAAAATATTGAATTCCCCTACAGTACATTTAAAAACAAACAAATACAGTCTTAAACTACCTCCGTAACAGATTTAAATATTCATGCCATTATTATTATTATTAATAAACAAAGCATTGGTATTTTTAAAATGTACTGTAAAGGAATACCAATGCTTTATATAATAAATATAGCTGCAGGCAGCAATTAAGGGGGTTCAAGCATTTAAGACCTTCATGCCAACTATGCTATTGGGATCTAGGCTGAACCGAAATGTAAGGCTGACAGCCTGACACCACAAAATATCCATGATGGAGAATACGCAAATGATAGAAAACTATATTACCATTGCACCTTGATTCTTTGAAAAAAATTATGGTTTTAAGCACGTGTTTATCAGCCAATGCTGGATAATGATAAAGATTAGATTAAAAAGATTGATTATCCTGGGTCCAGGCAACAGTAGCATTACAGGCTCCATCTTCAGTTGAAATGATTGATGGTTTAGAATTTACTGTGAGCCCTCAGCCCTCTGAGCATCAGAAATCCATGAAACCTGGCATGTTTCTTCAAAATGAGTTGTTCTTCATATCTACACAGTTTTGTGATGTTACTACTTTGTGCACACAATATATAGACATGTTACTCACAATTGGCCATACCAGATATATATACAAAAAATTATCTGCTAAATGGTTTCATCAATCGAAATTCTTTTGACAACATTTTGCCAAGAGGGTCCCTAGATGATGCATGTGAAGTTTCGAGCAAATCGGACAAACGGCCTATGAAGAGTTTGAAAAAGTAGTGTTCAAATAATCTCAAATATTTTACAAATTATTTGATTAACATCAGTGGTTCTTGAGGCAATATTGTTCAGAATGATGAGATTTAAAATATGATATGCATATTGTGTGTATGTGTGATACGTTGCGTGAAATGTATAGGCCTGTTCACACCGGGACGATTTTCGCACGCGTTTATCGCCGACGTTTAACGCCTCGGGACTAAACAATGGGCGCCAATGTGAGTGTTCACACCGACGCGCAAAACGGCAGGCGTAAAAGCGTCATTTTTAAAAAAACGCCTCGGGTTCGGTAAAAAACTGTCCGACCAATGAGATCGGCGCTTTTGTTCACGTGCCTGGAGCTGCTGAAGTGACAGTAAAACACGACTTGGTGGCGCTCAAGCACAAAACGCTCTTGCCGAGCACACATTGATACGACGAAGAAGTAGTAAGTAGACAAAGAAGAAGATGAACTGCTAATGCTGCTTACCAGTTAGCAAAAATTGTGTGAATGGTTTTGTCCATATACATAATATGTCTGTGGTTTTGGCAAGCACGTAAATACTGTCTCTCTTCTCCTTCTGTGTGACAAGCAAGTGTCAGAGGCTTAAAGTGCCGCAGCACCATCTTGTGTACCGGGAGCACATCGACTGAATTTGCACGTTCACTCGGCGCAGCGCCAGTGAAAATCGCTTGGGTGTGAACACTCAAGACGTGCAAAAAAACGGCACGAAAAACGCTGGCGATAAGCACGCGCGATATTCGTCCCGGTGTGTACAGGCCTTATGGTTTAAAACACGACAGCGCTGCCCGGTGGCTGTTTTCTTTCAAACTTCGCACAGACCTCTAGGGCCATGAGTCGAACATGCCCACCGAGTTTTGTCCCAATCGACCTCCGTTAACCTGGTCTAAGAGGTGCTCAAAGTTCAAAGGCCGATGGCGGCCATGTTTTTGAAGGTACACGTCATAAGCCGTCAAGCCAACTTGGACAAAGACACAGCATGACCATTTTCAAGTCGATCAGAGTAATGGTTGCGTAATTATAGCTGTTTTAGGCTTTTTTCGTATTATAGCGCCACCAAGTGGTGAATCGCTGCATATTTTTTTTGCGTGAACACAGAATGAGCTTGTGCATGATCATAACAAGTTTAGTGAAAATATTTCAATGCGTTGAAGAGTTATAGCCATTTTAATGAAAGTGGCCCTGCCTATTTAGAATGTTTTGACGTCCCATCGTGAGCGTGAATCACCGATAGTAATTCTTTTGACAACCTTTTGCCATGAGGGTCCCTAAATGATGCATGTCAAGATTCGAGCGAATCGGACAAACGGCCTATGAAGAGTTTGAAAAAGTAGCGTTTTCAAATAATCTCAAATATTTAACAAATTATTTGATTAAAAGCAGTGGTTCTTGAGAAAATTGTTCAGAATGATGAGATTTAAAATATGATATGCATATTGTGTGTATGTGTGATACGCTGCGTGTTATGTATGGTCTAAAACACGACAGTGCCGCCCGGTGGCCGTTTTCTTTCAAACTTCGCACAGACCTCTAAGGCCACAAGTCGAACATGCCCACCGTTCATGCCCATCGACACAGTTTTGTCTCGATTGACCTCCGTTAACCTGGTCTAAGTTCAAAGGCCGATGGCGGCCATGTTTTTCAAGGTACACGAATGTCGTCATAAGCCGTCAAGGCAACTTGGACAAAGACACAGCACGACCATTTTCTAGTCAATCGGAGTAATGGTTGTGTAAATATAGCTGTTTTTCGTATTATAGCGCCACCAAGTGGTGAATCGCCGCATATTTTTTTGTGTGAACACATAATTCGCTCACACATGAGCATAACAAGTTTGGTGTAAATGTCTCAAAGCGTTGAAGAGTTATAGCCATTTTAATGAAAGTGGCCCTGCCTACTTTGAACGTTCTGGTGTCCCATCGTGTATTTTGACAACATTTTGCAATGAGGGTCCCTAGAGCGATGAATGTCAAGATTCGAGTGAATCTGACAAACGGCCTATGAGGAGTGCGTAAAAGTTGATTTTCCGGAAAAATCTAAATGACAGGAATGTATTTGTCTTGAGTCAAAGATTCCAATGATATTTACACTTGAGTCTATGACAAATGGTCTAGGAGTTATGAGAGGTTTTGTGTTGTTGGTTGCTGAAGCGCCCCTTATTGGCCAATCGGGGTCATACCTTGTGAGGTTCTCCCCAAATTGAGACCTACCATCTGGCCAAGTTTGAAGTCTCAAGGTCTAACGGTTTGGTCTGCACAATCGGTTTTATGGCGGAATAATAATAATACAAATCCTAACAATTACAATAGGGTTTCAGCACTTGGAGCTTGAACCTCTAATAATAATAATATTTGTATGAATATTTAAATGTTGCATTTCGCAGGTAGTTTAAGACTCTCTTTAGATTTTTAAAAATGTACTGTAAGGGAATGCTAAAAACTATTACAATAATGAAAATATGTTTTCATTATTGAGTTTATAATGTAATAATTTTCTCATAATGTAAAAATTGTTATTACAATATGAGCTCAAGATTTTATTACATTTTGAGAAAATGATTACAGTTTTTAATTATTATTGTTTATTATTGTATTAAAATGGTGCAGTTTTTACATTACGAGTTTCTACACATATTAAACATTGCTTTATATAAAATAATGACTATTTTCCAGAAAAGACTGCAAACACAAAAAACAATTGTGTCAAAAATAAATGCTTTCTCACAATGATGTCTCCCCCCTTACAGAACTGCAGTCGAGACTGGAACACGATCATGTCGATGACATAGACGATGTCAGCAATGACGTCCAAGGTGAACCATATTGGAATGACCTCCGGGTCATGATATGGGAAGGCCATACGGACCGGTATGAACCACAGGTTATAGTTAAAGGCAATGGTCACCACGCTTAGCCAACCGATATACCTGCGGTCTACAAGAAAAGAGCAGAAGAAAAACTGAGAAACATGGTGGTTGTTTT